>NW_009197000.1:58562-75315 GCF_000690835.1 Fulmarus glacialis | reverse complement strand
TCTCAATCCCCTCATCCCCCAGCCTGTATCAATACCAGGGGTTGCCCCGACCTAGGAGCAGGACCTTGCACTTGGCCATGTTGAACCTCCTGAGGTTCACGCGGGCCCACTTCTCGAGCTTGTGAAAAAGCAAAGCCTTACTCAGGTAAGCTGCTGGGACAGGAGTTCGGACACCGGAGCATGTGCTGTGGCTACGCAGTGATTTGGAAGCTGCTTTCTCGCCTAGCTGATGTGTATAGCCTTCACACGAGTGCTGTAGCATTGTGTTTTTCTTTACAAAAACAGGCCTGAATTGAGCACCGCGTCGTGTTACAGGATGTTATTGGCGACTTTTAAAGATGTACGCAGTTGGTGGAGTCATCAGTCTAACGACATGATATCAGAAAAGGGGATGAGAAAAAAATATTAGCTATGTTGTTGATGAAACAATGGGAGATACGGTATACAGTAATGTATCTATTGAACAAAAGCAATCGAAAATGAACTATATTATTTCTCACTCACTTGTTCTGTCAGTGATTGAGGCATTTCAGAGCACAACCAGGAAAATAATAGGTTGCTTTCACAATGGTAGAAGTTTAACAAATGCTCAATCATTCATCCGACATCATTGCTGTCGTCGGTCAGAGCTTTAGCGTGTGCTATTGATGCCTTGCTTCATTCTTATTGCCATTTGCTTTTCAGATTCAATCTCCCTGCAATGGAGGACTGAACATTTCAATTTGCTATCTGTAGAGTTGTACTGAAATGCTCGGGCTAAAATGAGAGATGATTTTGGGTGAGGCTGAAAGCAGAGGCTTTGTGGAAGGCATTACACACACAAATCTTCTGACAAGAGCTGCGTTCCCTAGCCCATGTCTCTTAACCGTACATGACACAAAGCTAGTGGATGGTGTTTGTAAGTAGAATATTCTCTGTGGGTATTGATAAGCACTTTTGCATTGTGTGGATGTCTAAATCCGTGTTAACCTGACGTTCCCTTTCAATTGTAAAGTTTGATTTCACGGTCTCTGTGCTTGGCAGAACTTTGTTTTTGGACTTGGTGTAAGCTGTTCATTCGGTGTCTGTTACTCATATTCACTTGGTTCATCCTAAAGCTTGAAACACAGTGGATGTCCTCTGAATCACTTGCTAATAACTTGGCTGGTTAGTCTGCTGGCATTTAAAGGGGGTAGCCTATTTCTAAGGTGGCTTCTGTATGAAGATTGTGAAAGACCTGGCAAGTTGTGTGTTTGGAAGGATCCATTGTCCCTTTTTTGTGGATGGAAAAGCAAAGGTGTAGGAGAAGTGCTGAATAACCTGGCACAGCCAGAAGTAAAACTCTCATCTCCTGGTACCTGCTCCCTCCAGCTGACCTCTGTAGACCTTCTCCATTGCTGTGTGTCTGAAGGCTTCTCAAGCCTTTGAAAACAATCACAGCAATAAGAAAAATAATTTGTTAGTTTATAGAGTGCGTACGAGGGAATGCAGTCCGTTACCCTGTTCATTGTCCAAGAGGTGACCTTTATATTTAGCTTTGAATGTAAAGCTGTTAACAAAATCTTTCTCTGCCCTATGTCCTCTGGGCTCTGCCTCTTAATTTCTCATGCACTTGTAGGAACACAGAAGCAAGTTTTCTTTCGAAATGTGACTGTTTAATATGGAGAATGGGACGAATTGGAAACTGCTTTGGCTGCTGTCCATGCGATGCTGTCGTAAGTCCTCCAGGCAGTGTGTTGCTCTAAGGGCAGCAGCAACAGCCGAGAGGCAAAGAAATGGGGCTAAGGAGAGGTGAGTGGGGATAGCCTTGATACCATCTTTCCCCAAACTGTTGGAACATTACTTTTTCACTTGCTTCTGCTCTGATCATCATGCAGAAGCTCTGACTGCCTTCAGAAAAACTTCTTCAAAGTAGAAATCTGTGTCCGTACAGCAAAAGCAGTGTTAATGCAATGCTCCCAGGTATTGCAGGGGTGCATGGCCAGATTTTAGCCTGGCCCATCCTAAAATGGGCTAAAAGTGACTAAAGGTGATCAGCTATCGCTGGCCATAGAACAGACCCCATTAGCTGCCTAATACTTTCACTCACCTTCAATTTGGATCCAGTCCAGCGTCCTAGAGATTAAAGGCTTGGTGTGTTAAAAGCCCATTCATTATCAAGCTGAGACACAGCCAGTCCTTCGAGGCTTGAGTCTTAATCACCGGCAGTGTCATTTGTCCCATTAGAAACAGTAAATATCTGAGCTAGCGTGTGTGGTCCTCTTCAGGGTTCACTTCTGTTTAGAAATTTTGTCAGTTGAAAAAAACATGAGTCTTGCTTGTATTTGTCCAGAAATAAGAGCATAACATTCCCTCTTTGAACAGAAGTTTCTTCTACCTTGATCGCTGTGGATCCCTGAGAGGAATATATGAAACTGTTAGAAACATTTTCTCTTTTTTTGTTGTTTTTTTTGTCGTTCTCATTTATTTTGTATTCCTGTGGCTCACTGCGTACAAATCAATATAATAGCTCCTTGGTTCTGATTTAAAATTTTTAGCTTTGAATGCAGGCATTAAGTTATCTCAAAGAAGCTGTTTCGGTCTTGGTAATTTGGAGGCTTGTTGCTAATATTTAGCAGGTGCAATTTGTACTTTAACACTTTGCACTTAGTTGCTTTATCCTCTTTCACTGGTCTTGCTCAATATCTCTCCCTGTGTATTTGTGCACCTCAATAATGTGGTGTGGAGGCTCATTCCCAGGATTTTCACTCATCCGGTAGCCTCTAAGCATTTGCCCCATTCTGGTTAAGGCCATTGGGGGCTTTTCTGTGGTTTTCGCTTCCCAGGAGTCATTGGCAGCAGAGATTTCGTAGGAAGGTTTGTGCTGCCTTCTGCAGAAAGTAGATGTTGGGCTTTCTTGTCTGTCTTTGCCTTGTGGCTCTGGACAGCATCCTGAGAAACGGTATCCAGAGCTTTGCACCCAGAGTCCACATTGCAGCCACGGTCAGGAGCTGTGCTGTCAGGGGGGCCTCTACCATTCCTCTTGAACTAATGGATTTTTATGCTTACCCTAAAATCATGCTCATTAATTCCTCATTCTTCTTGCTGAAGAAGGGTGATCCCTGTGAAGACACCATCTCCTACAAGTAAGGCAGCACGTCACAGATGCCTGGGTGTGAAGGTGATAGCTCAGGTTTTAGGTGGATTGATGGGTGTGAACAGACTCCCTTTACTCCCAAGGCTGTCTGTAGGTCTCGGAGGAATAATCCTCAGAGTCATCAACGTGTTACGGCCCAGGTTTGGCAAATCTGAGCTAAGGTTGCTCCTTCCACAGCACACTCAGCTAGTTTGGGGAAGCAGAGACACAGCAGTTGCATGGAAAGATGCTGTGACAAAAGCAAGCTGTCATCTGAACAGCAGCAACAAAAAATGTGATAACCTTTTGTTTCCCATCCCAACAAATACAGCACAGTAGAATAATCTCATCAGTTGAAGGAGAAAAATTATGGACTTTCCTCTGATATATTATCTGTAGATTGCTTGCCTCGTTTGTTATAAGTCAATATTTTGCCTACTTTCTGTGGAAGCCTTGCAGAACGTGGACATTCAATTCTGAAGCAGTTTCCATTGGCATTTCTTTAATAAACTCTCATAATTTATAGACTGTGTTTTACATCTTCTCCTCATGCCCCCAGACTTTGTTCTAGCCGGCTATGAAGAAATGAGATATTGAGTTGTTACTCTTCTTGATTAAGTCAATAAAATCCATTTATCTTCTTAAGTGAGTAGCTCCATTTGGCATGTTGCGCAATCCTAGATTCTACATTTTGGGGTGAAAAACAATATCCAAGACAATGATTAATTATCTGAAAATCAGAACTGACCAGCTAGTACCTCAAATCAGCCATGCTTGCCCATAGCTGTGCCTGTACTGTATTGCTAACGCAGCACAGTGCAGTCAACAAGACAGCTTTAGCTGCAATTTCAAGGTGATGATCTGTAATTATTAGACGATGATTGCTCTGAACACTGAAGAACATTTTGTTATTTTTAGATGACAGAACTTACCTTTTTTTTTTTTTTTTTTTTAAATGTAGCATCACTGTGAAAGATAGGAGATGGAAAAAGAAACCTGCTAAGTGAAGGAGTGGTTGTATTTTGGTTCATATAGTGACTTTCATAAGAAGCAGCCTGAGTTCTGCTTCCTCATATCAGATGGTCGCAGTCCCGTATTACAAAGCCCATGTCTCTTTTGTTCTAATTAGAAGCATTTGAATTTTGGTGAGAGCTTGGTTTGGAAATGATGGAGGTGACAGAGCTATACTTGAAACGCTTGGGGATACCCACGCTGCAACTTTGCCCAACTGTTCCCATGAGGACTGCAGAGAGAAAAATCTATCCAAACTATAAAATCCTATTGTGCATTAATACTCTGTTTCTGAAGTCTTCATGTCCTTTTGTGTTTGATCATACTAGATTCTCGTCAGTTTTTTTCTGCATAACTGCTTTAACTTGAATTAAAATGACACCTCCAGAAGTAACAACTCTTCCAAGCTCAACAGCAGCAACCAGTGAGTCCTTTCAGGTGGATTTTGGGGTATGAGCTGCTCTTTGCCACTTTCCTAATTTAGATCAGGATCTATACCTAGGATTTTCTGGAGGTCAGCTGGTTATGATAAAAATAAATGTTGCATTCACAGTTTAGATCCTTCTAAACTGCAGATCACAAGGAAGTACAGAGTTCTTCTTCCAGCTTATCCCGTTGAGCAGGTCAGTGTTGTCTCACACTCCAAACTGGGAAAATACAGGGTGAAGAGTTTTCATGAGAGTTTGAGTGGTAGCCGTGCAGGTCAGTCATGTCGTGGACAACCCTGCATTAGGATTTTTGAAGTTTGCAAGCCTTCTGTCTTAAAAATTTAATGAGTTAAAAAATCAAAGGCAAAATTCAAGGTAGTATTGGAAATAGTGGATAATGGACAATGCTGTATGTCTGAAAAGACTGAAAGATAGAGAATCTGATCAGGATTTGGCCCATGTGCACCCCTTGTCCCGTTCCATGACATTTTATGGTGGTTCAGGTTAATTTTGAATGAACAGGAAACCCACGCTTCCTCTCTGAAAATGAGCATTTGCTTTAAATACGGTGACCAGAAGAAGAGGATGAGTTTAGAGCAACCTGGGGGAAATCAGGCCACTCCCCTCATTTTGGGACCCCCCAGTTGAGTGAGACATCCTACCTGCCTGGCATGCAGAGCTTTTTAAACTCAAACAAAAGCATTCTGAGTTGAGTTTCCCAATGCTAGAGTGGATTTGGTAAATAAGGAATAGAAACATCCATAACAAATAAGGAGCACCTATTATTTTCAAGGTAAATAACTAGCTAAAGAGCAAACCAGATCGAAACTCAGAACATCTTGCTGCCACTTCTTCCCCAGCTTTCTGCAGGCTTTGTCTTGCAAGTGGCTCTAATTAAAGGGAAAACAGAGGATGTAGAGGACGAGTAATGCATGAAACCCGTTATCCCATCACAGAATTAATGGCGTAGCCCTACAATGGGGTGCGGGCAGGTTGCACACAGCCTGGCTGTCTTCTTGCACCCTGATTAAGAGAGGCATCCTCACTTTGTGCCTTTATCATCTGCTGTATCACCTTGCAATTTGCTGTTTCCCTCAGCTTACGGGAGCTTATTATAACCCGGCTTTATAATATAACTGAGGCCAGGCTTTTTATTTTTATTTTTATTTTCACCTGCCGCGATTCTCAAATTACAGCTTAAAGGGCTAGTTGTCAAGGATGGTGGTTCCAAATTTAATCTACTTTAATAATAATAATGTTTGTCTATTAACTTTCTTCCTGATCATGAAAAGCTATTAGGCTCCCTCGGGAGAGGAATGGAATAGTATTATAATTCAGCCTCTCCGAAGATCCATATCACTGCCAGTTCCTACTCCAGGTCTGTGTTTTGGGCTTGTTTGAAATCAGTAACTCTCAGGGGTTCGCTCGGAGTTACCTGTGTTTTGGGGTCATCATCAACAGCTGTTGCTAAATAACTCAAGCAGCCACAGGAGCCTCCAACTTCTAACCTCGAGCGAAGGGAAGAATCTCATCCTGGTTGCACATTCTGTCTCAATGCAGTTTGGTAGAAACACTTTCCTTCATGAGCTCAACTTCCCTTGTCTTCTCTTCAGCTTTCCTTTCAAGCTGTTCTTCTTAACTAATTGCATTTTCAATAGTGTTTTCAGTTGCCTCCTGTAAGAACAAGGTCTTCCTGTCTCTGCATGGACCAGACTCGAAGCAGCCCCCTCCCACAAGCAAAGCATTGCTTCCGCTCCAACCCTGTTCTGTGCCGGGATGGCGAGGAGGAGCTCGGCCAAATCCATCAGGATTAGCTGAACTAATTTAAGGCTTCCTTCCCCGTCATTACATCATGATCGTGCCCCTGTCCTTGGCACTGGTGAGGCTGCACCTCGAATCCTGTGTTCAGTTTTGGGCCCCTCACGACAAGAAGGACATTGGGGTGCTGGAGCATGTCCAGAGAAGGGCAACGAAGCTGGTGAAGGGTCTGGAGAACAAGTCTGATGAGGAGCGGCTGAGGGAACTGGGGCTGTTTAGCCTGGAGCAGAGGAGGCTGAGGGGAGACCTCATCGCGCTCTACAACTACCTGACAGGAGGTTGTAGCGAGGTGGGGGTTGGTCTCTTCTCCCAAGTAACAAGCGATAGGACGAGGGGAAATGGCCTCAAGTTGCGCCAAGGGAGGTTTAGACTGGACATTAGGAAAAATGTCTTTACTGAAAGAGTGGTCAGGCCTTGGCACAGGCTGCCCAGGGAAATGGTGGAGTCACCATCCCTGGAGGTATTTCAAAGACGTGTAGATGAGGCGCTTAGGGACATGGTTTAGTGGGCATGGTGGTGTTGTGTTGAGGGTTGGACTTGATGATCTTAGAGGTCTTTTCCAACCTTAATGATTCTATGATTCTGTGATTTTAAGATGTGATGACGTACACACGTGCCTAATGCTCTTCTGTGGATATGTCCCTCTATGCAAACTTCAAATGAATTTTACGTTGATTGCCAGCTTTGGCCTCATTTCTCATTTCCAATTCCTGCCTGTGGCCGAGGTTTGACACGGGTGTCTTTGCATCTCTCCTGGCTTACACAGCTGAAGGTCTTACCCACATACAGCTCAGTAGATATAGCCCATATGGGTGATACCCTTCTGCCAGCAGCATTGAGGCTTTAATAGCTGTTTAATATCTCCTAATTCTGCTGTTGACCAGGCAGGCTGTGTCTGTTGGAGGCTCGGTGGTAGCTGTGCAAGGGGAACAGCGTTCAGCTGGAGCAGTGGAAAGGAAGATAGGGAGGGATTGGAGAGATTTTTATTTATTAGTCTGTAGCAGCAGATTCCTTTAAGTCTTGCGGAGGCACAGGGCCGTCTGCTAAGGGAACAGTGCCCCAACTTTACTAAATAGTTTTTATCCAGTTTTGAGCACTGCCAAAACCATCACACAGGGCTGCCAGGAGCAGCAAGGATCTACCTCCTGTTGAGTTACTGCTAGATCTGTTCTCTGCACCGCGTGATGTTACAACTCTCACGCAAAAACAGCACGGGGAGACCTGCTCTTGGTTGCATCACAACAGTAAAAAGCATAATTTTGGCTGTTCCATGTGATTGTTTGACACGAGCCAGCACTGACACTTCAAAACGGGAAGAGTTTTTGAAAACAAAAGTCCTCAAAAACTTCGTTTAACTTTGGAATGTCTCTTTCAGTGCTTTACAGGATAAACTCCCAAATCCCTTCTGGATTATAGTCGCCTCAGAGCTGTCATATTTTGGGTTGGCATTGTTTTGCAGTGCATTTGCAATTGCTGATTCACAGAGCAATAAACCCCCAGGACTTTGATTTTAATCTCTGAAAACAAAGTAGCATATGAGAAATGGATTTCACCTTGCAATGATTAGCTCTTAGCAAGCGCGTGGTGTCTTTCTGGAGACATTTAGAGTCAAACTGCATGCGTAGAGACAATTCGTCTTTCTTTCTATTGAAACTGCAGTGCTGAAATTCCATTGTAAATCAATAAAAAAGTTAGTCTTTTTGCTTTAGTCAGAGATTTTACATCAGATTACATTTTTAGAGCTGTATTGGAATAGCCTCTAGTCCTGTCTATTTATTGCACAGTCACCATAGTATTTAGCCAGTTTAACCAGTGGTAGGTGGCACAGCAACATCTGTTATATTGAGATAATTCAGTGCTTTCTCTGATTAGGGAAACGACAAAAGCCAGAGGTGAAGAAAACATATTAGATCGTCCAACGAGTGCAATATCGCTGTTCTTTATGTGCATTATGGTAACGAATCGGTCCTTCAGCCTCAACTGGAGACCCAGCAGTGCGTACGTGGAATAAAAGAGGGCATAACGTAACTAAACGGGGCAAACAAGGGATGAGAGAAGAGAAGGATAATTACTCCCATTTTACAGATGGGGAATGAAGACCTGGGACAATTAAGGGATTGATTATATAGAGCTCTGCACTCCTCTGGCCTTGATCTAGCAAATAGCATGAGCATCTGCTAATTCAGGAGTAGCCATGGTGCTTTATGGATGGAAGCAGGAACTGAACCAAAGTTTCCCAACTCCCTGTTCTGTGCTTTAAGTACAATCCCATCCGCCGACTCAAGAAATAGTTTTTCTCCCATGTTCTCTGCCATTTTGTACAGCTTTGGTAATGTGTTTGGAGGCAGCAATGAAATATATTTTAAAAAAAAGGATGCTTATTTCAAAGGGGAGAGAGCACTATTGTCAAAGCTGCATTTAAGTTGTTATGTGTTCTTACTGCTAGTCTGCCTTTTAAGAAGGCTCTCCAATTCGGCTTTTAGTGGTAATAAACCCGGTGCGGTAAGCAGAGGTGATAGCTGCTGGACTATTTAACATGTTTGGGGATCTGGAGTCAAAGAGAAGGGGGGAAATCTATGAACTATCAAAATGTTGCTGGCTTTTTCTTTCAAGATCAATGTAGGATCTCTACAGCACATCACAATGCAAAATGGCGCATAATATCACAGTCCTAAATTGTCCCAAATTATTGCATTTATAAGCCAAGCTAGCTTTGTTTAAATAATGGCTTTGCCACGGAGACTGTCTTATTGGTTGGATTACATCTGTGTGTCATAGCAAGAAAAATGAATTTGTGTCAGGCTGAATTACAGGTTTACATATATTATTTAAGCATTGCTCTTTACCTCTCCCTCTGTCAATCATCATCTCCTTGCAGATCGCTCTATTTTTAATATTTCTCAAAGTCAAAGGTTACTTTCTTCTCAAGCAGCAGCTTTAAACCAAATGTTATTTTAGCAATGACGTTAATAGTAATTAATAACTGAAGTGTTTATGAATGGATGTGTTACCATTCTTGCCCTCTGCTCTGCTCCAGTGAGACCCCCCCTGCAGTGCTGCGTCCAGCCTCTGGGGTCCTCAGCACAAGGAAGACATGGACCTGTTGGAGCGGATCCAGAGGAGGCCACGAAAATAATCGGGGGATGGAACACCTCTCCTGTGAGGAAAGGCTGGGAGAGTTGGGGTTGTTCAACCTGGAGAATAGAAGGGTTCGGGGAGACCTTCTTGTGGCCTTTCAATACTTAAAGGGAGATGAGAAAGAAAGATGGAGAGAGACTTTTTACCAGGGCCTGTAGTAACAGGACAAGGGATACTGGTTTTAAACTGTAAGAAGGTTGGTTTAGATTGGACATAAGAAAGAAATGTTTTATGATGAGGGTGGTGAGATGCTGGAACAGGTTGCCCAGAGAAGTTGTGGTTGCCCCATCATTGGAAGGTCAGGTTGGAGGTGGCTTTGAACAACCTGATGTAGTGGAAGATGTCCCTGCCCATGACAGGGGGCTTGGACTCGATGATCTTCAAAGGTCCCTTCCAACTCAAACTGTTCTGTGATTCTATGATGTTGCTGCTTGAAGGATGTCCACTGTGCACTTGGGGATCCAAGAGCTTGAGGCAACCTACTTTAGTGGTTTATAAGGAACAAGTTGTTTCTTGTCTTTATGTTTACTAATCAGCTGTTTTTGTGTTGCAAAACCACTGTACTACTTCAATCGGCTGTGCCCCATGCTGTAGGATTACAAAAGAAAAAAGGAAAGAGCAGCAGGCAAATGCAACTGAAGAGTTGGAAGTTACAGAGCTGGAAATTGAGGCTCCTACCAGCTGTGCTCCACTGCACCTTAGACTGCTCATTGAGATCTTCTACCGTTTCTCATTTCCATGATTTTAGGAGGTCCCCAAACAGCCCATTGTGAAGTACTCTGAAGAACCACATTTCTTGTTCATCAGCAGAGCAATGCTGAGCGGAAATGAGCTGGAGCAAAAGTCAATACTTATAACTTTTTCATCAAACCTTTAAACGTTACATTGAAAATGTAGTGTTTGAGATTCGGGAAGGGGGGGTGCAGCAGAGAGGGCAAAGCTTCAGTAAATCTTTAGATAACAGTTTGCAGACCTTACTGCAAGGAGAAGCAATTTATTCCTTTTTGCAGAAAAATCGTCAGCCCCAGGTTTGTTCCTACAGGGATACAGTACGTGTGCTCACATGCAAGTGGATGGAGCGTGTGTGGGTGGGTATACAAGCGTGAGAGATTCATTCCCTTTGTCTTTATCTTTTGCCTAGTTTCAAAGATTTCTTTCAAATTAATTTCAAGGACCAAGGGACATGACAAGACCTGCGATGCTCTTATTGTGCAATTCGCCTTGTAGGTTTTGGAAAAGGAAGGACGTACAGGAGAAGCTGCGTTTTTATTCTGTAGCTGTGTATTTTTAGGCTGTGCCAACTTCCAGGGTCCCACGTGAGGCTCAGAAGAAAGTTCTGCACCCTCGGGAAATAACAAGGGGAAATGACACTTTGAGTTTGGGGTGGTTTTAAACTTGTGCTGATTATCTTCAGGTGCTTGTTTGCATGCAAGTTTATTTCCAGGGTAAGTTTCTGAAAAGGCAAGTGCCAGTTGGTTTGGGAGGATGTCTGGGAATGGGTGACAGGAGAGACTAACCACTGCAGCAGCACTGGCCTCTTGGGTGGGAACCATCTGTGAGCATTTTAGAAATGCTGTGTGTCAGCAAGAGACAATAATTGATCAAAGTGTCACATAGTTGTTAAGCCATCGCTATTTCTTAATTGATAATTAATTGTGTCTAGCAGGTTCAAAACTCTATATAGCACTGGGGAGAAAAAACCTTCTTCAGAGGCAGTTCAAAACTCTAACACAAGGAGGGTCCAGGGTGATGAGCCTCTCTGTGCTGAAATTAGCCATTGGGAATGATTCCCCATGGAGTTACAGATCCCACGTACAATAATATCAATTGTGTGACTGCCTCAGTATGGAGGATATTCATAAGATGGGCAAGAACCTTTGAGCTGAGTGCCATAATTGAAACAAAGACTGAATTTTCGTATTTTGAATGTCTTTGTTAATACAAGAACACAAGCTCATACCAAGGTTCCACCTTCAGGCCAGACCTACATTTTTTATTAATTCTTGCAAAAAGGTGAGATGCGTAATGGTGCCTGGGTTAGTCCCTGGAGAATTACTGCAATGTGCAGCAGCTCTTCCAAATAGTCCTCGAGTATCAGAGCAGTAGTATATACACTGCAGATTTAGGAGGTATACTTCAGACCAACCCAGGCTTTAGAAAGAAAAAGAATCATGCCCATCTTTGAAAATTTTAACCACAAAGTCATAGAATCATAGAATCATTTAGGTTGGAAAAGACCCTTAAGATCATCGAGTCCAACTGTTAGCCTAGCACTGCCAAGTCCACCACTAAACCATGTCCCTAAGCGCCACGTCTACATGTCTTTTAAATACCTCCAGGGATGGTGACTCAACCACTGCCCTGGGCAGCCTGTTCCAAGGCTTGACAACCCTTTTGGTGAAGAAATTTTTCCTAATCTCCAATCTGTTTCATTTTCTTTAAGACCATTTGTAAAGAAGTAAATCCAAATCTAGCTGCATTGGATGTAGGATTGTGGAGTTCTGCAAAACAGACCAATACAGCGAAACAAAACCATCATTAAGGTGAAGATGGTCTTTGTGTTTCTGATACCTTTCTTCCAGGGACAGAAGTCCAAGACCACTGTCTGATGCCAGCTACTTCTCTTGCCGCAAGCAAGCGATTTGCTAGGGAGAGTTAAAGACGGAATGTGTTTCTAAAAGCAGCTCTCAAGGATGACGTAAAGAATCCCTCAATGTTAGACCGAGCAAGGGAGTATCTGTAGCTTTCTTGGCTAAAAACCCATCCCACAACTGTATTTTTGTCAGAAAAGCAGTATGGAGAAGTAAAAACAGTTTTGTAGCTTGATATGCTGCAACAAAATAGCTCTCTCCGTCCCGTGCACAACTGGCATCTTCTCTCAAGGCTGCTGATCAACTGGGGTGGAGGGTGGCTTAAAAAATGTATCTGTTATAATGCAAACGGGAAATCACTCCCTCTGAACCAATGCTAAGTGGTTGTCTCTATTTAGCAGTTGGAAGTACTTGGATATTAGTGATTCTGCCTGTCCAATTAGAAATGCTGGCAAAATTCACTTTTTTCAGCTAAAATGCCCGTTATACTTTGAGCAAGAGCAATGTGTGAAAACTCTGTCTGAATTCCAGTATCAACATGCTCTTTACTTTAGTTGTGCCTGTAGTTTCAACGGTGTGTAGTTGCGTTTGCTCAGCTAACACAAATTATCATCTTTTGCGGTGGATTGTGAAACAACTGAAGTACTTCATTTTACAACATATTTGCAGAGGGTGAAATTGTTCGTATTGAGCTTGTGTATAAGTGCTGGGGATTTTTTGCAGGCAAAATGTCTTAAATTGACTGTTCACTTTCCTTGTCCAGTTTCACTAAAAAAAAAAGAAGTTAATGCTTGAGTTAAATTTAATTTTGGTTTGGTTTTATAATCAGAAAGAACAGGTGAATATTTTGTGAAACAGAGGGAAAAAAATCTTCTTGGAAGAATTTTTTTCATCTTAAAAGTATGTTTTATTGTGAAGCTATATTACTTAGAGCTGAATTTAGTGAAAAGTTATAAGCGCTGACATCCCATCCCATCCCATCCCATCCCATCCCATCCCATCCCATCCCATCCCCTGCATTTAATATCTCTGAATAATCCTGGATAGCCTGTTGCACCTGTTAATTACCCTTGCAAACATTAATTAAATATCTACACCTGCTGATTTGTCCCCCTGAAAGAACAGTTGGGAATAATCCATTAAAAGCATCGTAATATTCTATTGTTTGTTGTCTATATCTCATGAACATTTGTTCATCTGGAAAAGTGGAGTAGTTTATTTGACCTGTACCATATCTGCCATGGCACTGCCCTCCCGTGCCGCTTCTCCATCCCTGAACGCTGAAGTGGGGAAAAAGGCTAATTTATTCTGTAACACAAAACACTGTATTTTCTTAACTAACCCTGTAGGAGATGTTGATAGTATGTGGAAACTTGATGTTACCACTTATGCTTTGAATGAGAGCATTAAGTGTTGTATGAATGGTAATTATAAATGAGGATCTTTGCCTCGTTAATCGGCACTCAATGTCTTGGGCTCTCTGTGGTGGTGGTTGGGACCTAAGAAGACCTAAAGTGGTTGGATTCATTGTCCTTTCCTGACGTGGTTCAGCAACCCAACAGTGACCACGTAGCTGTTTGGGCAAGGACAGATGTTGTTTCTCATTATTCTGTTGGTTTTTTTTTTAAAAGAAATAGAAAAGCAGTGGAATAAGTCTGGGGAAGTATTACATTTTATACGGTGGCATTTAACTGGTGGCCATGATGGGAGTTTTTCACTGCTATTTCCATACCCAGACCGTTCTCTGTCATTAATGATCCGTTTGACAAGTCTCATTGCTTAAAATGAGTAGGTTCATTTAAAATCAACCCTTAATTATTAAAAATTATCCTTTTTTTTTTTCCTCCAGTGATGTAACAGCATTTTGGAGTGCTTTTCCCCCATGGCACAAAGAAGAAAAGTCTGTTATTTGAAAGATATTAAATTAGCATGGAAGCAGAGTGAATTTTCATTTTCAAGAAGAGTGGCTGCAGTGCAGATGCATGTATGTAATAGAGGAACCTGTACATGTATGTGTATATTTTCGGTAGTTTAGGATCATTATCTTGAAGCAAAGTAAAGGCATTCAGACCTCCAGGTAGCTCCCCATCTTGCTGTACTGAGGCTTTTTTCTCCTTCCACCAAGGTGGTTTTGCCTTCATTCACTAAATATGGCCCAGAAAGGCTGGAATGAGATACTGAAATGTAGTTCCATCAGATCTTGGAAATTGCCAAAGTTAACAACTTTCAAAATGTAACAATAAGAAAGGGCTATTTTGCAAACCCCATAATTGATGTTCTGTCAGAGCTCACATTTTATTTCATTTCTCCGAATTCAATATGTGGATTTTTATCCAAAGCATTTACCAGGCGCTGGTGATTCTTTCCCTTTGGCTGATCGAAGATGAGCACGTGGGGAGGGAGAGGGAAGAAGGAGGGTATTTTTATTTATTCACTTTTGTATTATGTGAACTGAACTGTGGCCCCAGGACAAGTCCCATCAGCTGCTCAGACAGTCCTTGAAACCCTTTCCCAACTCTCCATCCATCCTTACAGGTCACTTACAGGTTTCCAAAGAAACCGACTTTCATCTTCTGTGGTTGTTATTTTGTTAGTGAGAGGAGGACATTTTATAGATTGAATCTTCCAGTAGGATTAAACAAGAACTGGCACCTTTTAAATGAGGTCTTTGCATGGACTTTACTTGGTAATAATTTACGTGCCTTTCTGCCTCTGTGTGCAATTGATAAGGTCCATGCACAGTTCTGGCTTCGACTTCTGGCTTCATCCAAGGACGCAGGTATTGTAAGTTCATTTGACTGCAGGGGGTGGAAAGATGAGACAGTAAGTTAATGAAGGGTGACTTTTTTTTTTCTAAATTTTTTTTGGTCATACCCCAGAACTGATTAGCAGAATCCGACCCAGAATGAGAGCATGAAAGTCTTCCTTGAAGCACACTGGAAACTCTCTTTAATTGGCTTGAAGTCATTCTTGAGTGGTAGGAATCTTACCTATATCTCATTTATTTAACATGGCCGAGATCGTTCCTTGGCCTGCATCAGTCTTTGGGGTCTGCTTAGTACCTGGATCCATCCCGCCACTGTCTACTCGGCAGCAACGTGCGGTTTCTGTCCCGTGGAGATGAAATTGTTGAATCTCTGTTGTTTCTCATCATCCTCTGACCACAGTCGCACTGACATACTTTTTCATTTCCCTGGTTGTTGATGTCACGCTGTCCTTAGACTACCAGAAAAGGAGAGAAATATAAGAGAACCTGCAAATACCGACTCAGTTTATTTGGGGAATCAATGAGTTGTTCATAGTAGTATTGTACATGGCTGCATTCAAACTTAATTGTAGACAACCATTGCTCTGCTTGTAACGGCACTTTACAACTTAATAGAATCTACATTAACTGAAGGGCTTAGAAAATACGAAAATATCTTCTTTTTCTTTGATCTGCTATCAAGAGTATTTTTGAATAATGTATAGTCAAGAAGCCACGTGGTTCAGAAGCCACAGTAGCTCTAGTGGTGGTCTGAGTAGGAAACATAATATTAGTTTTAAATGCTAAGAATTCATGTATGGTTTATTTTCTTTTCAAACAAAAATAATTACTAGCTCTCCCCTGGAATGGAGTAGTGATGAAGAGAGCGGTATCTGCTAACTCAGTAGTTCTTCTCCACTACTTAGCTTATCATATCTGAAAAAAAACTAAGAAATCAATTCCTGCAATCCTTAGCCACATCAAAACGGCTCTTATCAATGTAAGCCTAATGGAAGTTGCCTTGTCTGTTTGAAAGCATATGAATCTCGGGGATCAGGATATAATTTCTTTCTTCTGTTATACTTGCAGATGCTGCTATGGAATAAAGAGTTTTTTCCACCGAATGAGGGTGATAAAAATTACTCACTAAATTATTCCAATTGAAGCAGCTTTTAAAAAGTTATTTGGTGGTAAGAACAGAACCCAACTAGGTGGCCGTTCAACATCTGAAAATGAGAATAAGTTTCATTTTGTTTTAGTGGTTGAAGTAAGTTGAGCAGGTCAAAAGAACTAGGTAGATCCAGGAGGAGGAAAAAAGCAACAAAACAAACAAAAAAACCCCACAAAAATTCATTTGGCCACAACATATTTTGGATGGATCTGGGTTAATACGGGAATCCATAGTGCCAAGAAGGCCAGCAGAGAGGTTAAACAGCACAATAAATGGGAACATGTTACAATGCATGTGATGTATTGCATATAGAGGAGAACGGCCGAGTTCTGAGCCGTGGTTTTGCAAGATAACTGGTTGGGGATTTTGTTTGTATTTTAAGTTGGTTGGCTGGCTTTTAAGGACTCTGTGGAGCAAGGCGTTGTGATGTTTGCAACCTGCCAAGGCAGACTTTGCTAGGTGTGAAAGTGAGAGGTGGCCAATCCCCCCATCTGAAGATCATTGAAGCCAGTAGGTCATCTAGACCTTTGACCTAGGCTTTGGGTCAAACCCTGGCAATATGGAATTAAATACAACCACGTTGGCAATGTAGCAAATAAAACACTTGCTTTCTCTTGACAAGGACATTGCTTCCAAGCACAGAGAGTGAGTCTGTGGCAGACTATGGAAGACACAAATGTGTGTGTTTTCTTCCAGGCTTTATTTTTCCTTCTTTCTTTCTTTCTTTCTTTCTTTCTAATCCCAAATGTTCAGCAG
>NW_009197000.1:58078-58535 GCF_000690835.1 Fulmarus glacialis | reverse complement strand
GATATTGGGTCACCTAATTGCATTTTGTTTTTCACTGGCTGTTGTTCTTATCACAGCAGCACAAGACTCTGCGAGTTCAGTCAATACTTGTGTATTCACGGCAGGCGATCAATAAAAAAAATTAAAAAGGAGTCATGGTAATTAGGCTAAAGCTGCTGCTTATGAGTTTTCAATAATTACTTTTAGCTTCCTCCTTTTCTAACGTCTCAAGAAAATGGTGTCTGATTGAAGGAGGGGATCTTGCTTGACTGAGGACGTGTCAGAATTCAACAAAGCCAAGCAGGAAGTCAAATTAGCGCTTTTTGTTTCGGCACATGAAGGGGGCTTCACAGGGAGGCAGGGGAAGAATAGTCTTGATTTTTAGATGGTGCCAGCTAGCAGCTGTGCCGTTCTGTCTTACCTGTTTGTCCTTATTTTTATGCCCTGTACCATTAGCTCCCCTGGCAGTAACCCAGGT
>NW_009197000.1:0-58054 GCF_000690835.1 Fulmarus glacialis | reverse complement strand
GAGGTGTACCATCTGGAGGAACACAAAAAGTTTTGAGGAATGCGTTGCTCACTTCTCCTTGGCTTTGCCACAGCCATATATTTCTGAGGCCATTTATTTCCTATAGTCATATTCTGATATGCAGAAGTGAAGGGGGGGCTTATGGCTTGTCCACAGCAGGGTTTCTGGTGATAGTGCTGCTATTTGGGCTGTGGATGGAAGGAAAAAAATACATAAACCCATGTGCTTCAGCACTGAATAATCAACCGTCTCTCCATTAAAAATGTGCCACGGCTTTTTCTGTCGTTGGCTAACTCCCTTTGCTCAAGCAGGCTTGACTCCATCGTGATGGAGAAGGGCCTGAGAGCTCCATCACTGCATCCGCAGAGGTTTTCTGAGATGGCAGAGAGCAGGGCTGGGGTCAGACCTCAGCGAGGGTGCCCTGTGCAAGGGGAAAAAACCTCAAGTGCAACCTTTCGCACCCCGATCCTGCATCACCTGGAGAGAGAACACTGAACTGATAAGGACGAAGACTCTAGATGGCTTGAAGACCATGCCATGGTTATGTTAAACTCATCATTAAAGGGGGAAAAAATCCCCCAAGCCTTACTGTGGCAGTGTTTAGGCCTGATGATTACTTACAGTAAAAATGGCACGAACTGAACGTACGTGCCATGTGTATGTACAAATGTGTGTGCACGAGGGAAAGCCCTTTTGTGCGAGTAAAAGACGTCTCAGAGCATCACACTGATCTCTCCTGAGAAAGATCTCTTTCATCTTTGGTGAAGCACTGGGGAGTCTTTGCATCCACACTGGCTTCACTGTGCAATAGGTAGTCAAATAATGTTTCAAGGTAGTGTGAAACCCGGGATCCTCCCGTCTGCTGGGCATTTTCTGCATCCTCTGTCTAGAGGTCGCATTATTGCTTCTTGGCTTCAGTGTGTGAAAGGCACTTAGTGGTCCTTCCCTGGTGGGATTGGTTAAGGCTTTCTACCTTAAACACACATCTCTGTAGTCATGCAGAGAAAAAAAATATGTTTCATTATCCTGCACTCTCTTTGCTTTTACGTAAATTGACTTGTTACTCCAGGTTCAAAAAAGGGTCTTGTGTCCATGGATCTCATTTTCCAAACCAGCTGCACTGTAAGAGCAACGTCATGCTGGAGAGGAGCAGACTGATACCTGAACTAATTCAAAAGGGACGCAGAGCCCTTTTCATCCTTTCTCTCCATCATTTCAAAGCCATGGAAATGGAGCCTGTGTCTCCTCTGTATTATTCCTGCATCCAGAGGGACTGGAATGGGTCCCACACAATTCTGGTTTGGTCCTGAGCAACACATTCTTATCCACCAGAGATCTTACCACAGTCATTAAAAAAGGGAGAAAGGAGCAGGATTTTTTTTTTTTTTTTTTTAATAGCTGAATCTATCACACTTTCTTTTATCCCTGTTTCCAAAAGTTCTGCTTTTTATGTGGGAAGTGTTGGAATTAATTTGAAAGTGTGAGTGAGGAGTACTGGTAGACACAGCTGTAAAAGCACTAGGACCTGCAAAAGCCCCCAAAGAGCTGTCAGAGCTTGGCTCTCTGTGGAGAAATGTAAGATTTTTTTTTTCCTTTTTCCAAATGTACAGAAGCTTTTTGTCATTTCTCAAGATCCAAGGCAGCTTTTTAAAATCTCAATTTTCCATGTTCTGGTGGTCTGTTCTTGCTGTGCTGCCATATGGTGGTGACCCAGGCTTCCCTGCTTACTGTCAGTCTTGTTATACTGCAGATTCGTGGGAAGGGAGGTGAAATCGCTGAATTGTAATGACTGTATCCAAGGAGTAGCCCCCTTTCACCCTCCTGGTGCACTAGCCAAGGCATAGACCATTAACAGACTGAACGCTTCAAAGGTGGGATTCAAGATGTTAGAGTTGCTCAGTGTGATTTGTAAGATTTTCACATAATTGCATGCCTCAATTTTCTCCTTTTAATTTGTTTTGGAATCTGGAAGCCTTAGTAATCAGTCAAGCTTCAGTGCATGTAGATGCTTTCTAATGAAAGAAAAAAGATGGTCCCTTCTCCCAAACCTTATAGCTTAGATATATATAGTTTAAGGCAAATGTTGACAAAGACTTGGGTATTGAGGGCCTAGATGAGCCATACAAAGAAATATTGGGTCAATACTTTTAGTATTGTAGTCACTGATCTCAAGATTCTAAAAGTTTCTCCCAGTTCCCTTTAAGATCATCTTTATTTGCTGTTGACCGTAAGGCAGGAGTTTAAAGATCATTCTCCTCTGAAGAGTCACTTGTTGCCCGGTGCTATTGCCAAGACCAGTTGGCATTGGTCCATTTTAGAACTGAAGAAAAAGGCAACGTCAGTTTTCGTGCTAAGTAAGAAAAGTTTCTCTGAGCTTCCTTCCTGAGAGACTGGATTTCAGGTGGGAGAGTTGAAGGTGCAAGAGACTTGAGATGCAGAAACTACTCAAAAACATTTTCCCTAATGATTTAGTGAATACCTGTAGATCTGCCAGATCTACTTGGATGAATATCTAGTTTAAATATAGAATTTGGTTGTATTTTAAATAGCTGGGACTAGATGTAGTAGCTTTGGGGGATCCCTTCTAGTCCTGTTTTGATTTAGTAATGCTCTGAGAACAATATGCTTCTACACGTTTATTTTCTGGCATCTCTGGCAGTCTTGCAGGTAACGACAATCTTGATGGACTTAATCAATTTAGATATATTGGACATGTAATATTACGCCAGTGATAGCCAAAGGTATTATCGGAATCGAATCACTCCAGATTCCAGGATGACTTATGTCCATTTGAATTGGCTTCTCTTTACTTCCATTGACGTAGTCAGCGCACGGAGAGCGGAGCAGAGGGATAAAAGTTGTGCGAGGTGGCAGAATATGATTTGACCCAGACAAAGCAGGTCCGAGGCTTGTCTGGGATTTAAGCCATTTGTGAGATGGAGCCAATCTGAAGGTAATCTTTTCACCTATATTAAACTCTGAAAAAGGATCACAATTTTTGCTGTTAAACCAGAGAAGCGGGTAGCTTTCACACTGACCATGAAACCTGGTGTCTCAGCTGTGCATAATCACATTACCCCGCAGTAGGTGAGCCACAGGGAAGATAAAAGCTGTCAGGTAATGGAGATTAGTTACAGCTATCTTTCAAAAAAGTACGCTTAATTCAGCTTCTGGGAAAATACGGTGGCCTGAGTACTCGGGAGGCCAGGTTAGATGGTTGTAGTGGTCACTAAGGGCCAGTCTTCGAATTTATGTAAAGGGATGTGCATTTATGAAAAGAACTTCGGTTTTGTCCTTGGAGATGGACTGCAGCCAAGCAGGACTAACCGGGGCTTCCTCGCAGTGCCGGGGGGAGCACTGCTCGTTTTAAGATGATAAAACAGGTCAACCATCGTTTTCAATGATCGGTCTAGGTCACAGTGTTTTTCAGTTATCTTGCCTTTGATAGAAGTATCGTATGTTAGAGACTTGTAAAATATTTCAGTTGGTGATGGTGACGATTTGCAGGTACAGAGACCTGATGAGGCATCTCTCCCCTACTTGTTTTGGAAGCTAGTTTGGATCTCTCCAAGCAAACTTACTTTCAGGCACGTGAATGTTTCTTTACAAGCCCTTAAGCTGATTAATGCTGCTCATTAGGAAACTTGGTGTCTTTAAGGGGTTTCTTCTGTGTTGCTCTGCCTGGAGTCGTTGCTTCTGGAGGCACAGGAGTGCCATAGTTTTGTCTTATCTGTATTTGTTTTTGAGAACACATATGGTAAAAACCCAGTGAAATGACACAAATTTACCTCAGTAAGATAAAAGATGAATCAGAACTTCTGTTGCAGATGGCACGCGCCTTCCTCTGGGAAACACCGTATTGTTCTCCTAGTCCTAGCAGGTATATGTCCCCATGGACCAGCAGACATGATGCAGGAGCTACAGAAGATCTGTGTCAGTCTAGAGTGGGATCTGGAGGCCAAAGCAAAGATATCTGAGAGCATCTCAAATAGCACTCGTTGCCCAGGTCTTGGCAACTGAGCAGAGCTTCTAGCTCATATGTAGACACCAAAATTAAGGTGTCTGAATCTGGAGGTAAATCTTACTTCAGGTAACAATTTGGAGTTCCTGGGCTAAATCCTCAGTTAATGCAGTTACCGAAGGAGAAAATGAAATGAGATCGCACTCTTAGCCATCGTTTAAGATCTTCAAGGCAGAACTCAGTAATTCCTTTTGCTTTTCTGGCTGACACTACATCCATCTCAGTTCCCGCATCTTGATTTGGATAGGTCAGTAGATTAAAGCATTTGGTGCTAAGGGTCCTGCTGCTATACTACATGTGGTTTGAGAGCTTTGTTCTGGACTATTTAACCTGGTCTCGTGTTAAACTTTCCTACCACATGGTTTTGCTTTGTGGATGCCTGAAGGACCAAGCAGCAATTCAGTCCCTGACGTTCTCATTAGCTGCCTGAGTTTGTTTGGTGCAAATCTTACAGGTTGATTTCTACCAAAAGGAGTCTTGTTTGTGCACCCAAATAGGTCTGCGAGCAGGACCCACGAAGGGAAGGGGGACGATGGGGGATTCACTTCAAAACGTGATGCTAATGTAGACACTTTGTCTTTATTACTGTTTTTCAACATTTACCTCCCTTTGGAGTGGCTATTTGATGCAAATCAGATTTCAAAGCCTACCTCAAGATGTTGCAGTTTCCCTCTTCATTTAGTGGACATACTGAACTGCAGCTTTGTTGTGCTCTTTGCATTAGTGAGGGCATAGATGAAGCCCTTTTAAGCTCGTCTCCAGTGATTCCCCTTTGATGTGTAAAGAGGTTTCTGCAAGTGTTGTTCCCTTGTCATGTTTACCTTTCCAGCCAACTGAGTCGCAGCTATAAGTTTGCATTATAACACACAACAAAGGCTTTTACTGGAGTCGCACATGGCATTAACAAAGTGTGGGATTTCAGAATGCATTTACTGAGGGTGAATTTCTGCCCTCTGCACACATACTTTGTCACATTTGCCCAGGGAGACATACCTTTTCTCCATGGAGGCGAAGAAGGAGTGATGCTATCAGAAAAGCTAAAGGAGATCCTTAGCATTGGCTTTTTGAGGCGCAGAGAATACTGTGATTAAATGCCAGCCCAATCCTTTGTATAATATATCCTATGGTAAATGCTGTAATACATTTTATAGAATTGCTTTCCCGCTGAAGGTTCTGTAAGTGCCTTGGAAATAAATGTCCAAAACCAGACAATGTCTGAAAAGTTGCAGGTATGTAGGCTAGAATGTAATTTCTTCCAGGTGGCATCTTCTCCCTGTTCAGACCATCATCCAAAGTCCCCAGGGCAGGTTTTGGAGACTGTTGTACTGCCTTGAAATAGCAAAGGAAATACTCATCACACAGACTGTGGTTGACTCAGATTTTGTGCAGGATACGGCTTATTGCTGTTTCTCTGTAAATGTGCCACAGCATCTGTAACGCCTCAGGTTTTATTCCTGTTGGGGCTGTAGAAATCTTATGGGAAATCAGAGCAACATAAGTTATCGGACTTACACAGGATAGGGATCACTCTGCTCTGAGATGCCGCTGATATATCAGCGGGAGTAACTGAAGGGGAATTGCAGGACAGACACTGGACGGACACGAGAGCGGAGTCAGGCTTGAGATGACCAAAGGGCTTTGCAGTCGTTTGCAAAATCTGCCCTTGGTGCTTGCAGGATATATTGAGTTCCTCCAACTCCTTGCTTTTCGAAGGGCCTTTTCTGTGTTAGAAGCTGTTAAAAATGTGCTGAAGCTGATACTGCTGTGCAGCGATGATTTATTTGTATTAATTTGTTTGCGTTTTTCCCCACATATGAACGTCTTCTTGCAACTTTGCCATGAGATATGTTTTCTCTCCCCCCACCAATTGTTCAACTTTGCTTCATCGGTAAATGAAACCATCAAAATGTTTTAAAGGCCAGTTCATTTTTCTGCTTACAAAAAACCCTTTAATTGCTCCTATGAAGTATCCTCTTGCCTTCTCTCCATCCCAACAAAGTGGCATTTATTAGCATTTGTATGGTCGGTATTTGTAATTTCATTGCTGTTCCTGATGCCTGCACGTTTAATTAAATCATTTCAGATTGTAGTTACAGTGTGAAACAGCTGCACCAAATTACAGTTGAAAACATATGCTGGAAATATGCAACTCCAATTAGCTAATTATCTGGGATGCAGTGAGGGCGAAAGACCCGAGCGAACAAGAGGCCTCGAGTAGGCTGTGGTTTTCCTGCCTCTGATCTCCTGCCTGGATGCCGTTTGCCATCCTCATTAGTTGCACGATGAGGGGAACATCCTGGTTCTTTGCATTGCACTTTATAAAGCAGATCACAGAACCATAGAATACCAGGTTCGAAGGGACCTCAAGGATCATCTGGTCCAACCTTTCTTGGCAAAAGCACGGTCTGGACAAGATGGCCCAGCACCCTGTCCAGCCAAATCTTCAAAGTGTCCAATGTTGGGGAATCCACCACTTCCCTGGGGAGATTTTTCCAATGGCTGGTTGTTCTCATTGTGAAAATTTTTCCTCTTGTGTCCAGTCGGAGTATCCCCAGGAGTAACTTGTACACATTACCCCTCATCTTATCCATGTGACTCCTTGTAAAAAGGGAGTCTCCATCTTCTTTGTAGCCACCCTTTAAATGCTGGAACATGGCGATAAGGTCTCCCCTAAGCCTTCATTTCTCAAGGCTGAACAAACCCACTTCTTTCAGCCTTTCCTCATATGGCAGGCTTCCCAGGCCTTTGCCCATCGTGGTGGCCCTTCTCTGGACCCTCTCCAGCCTGTCCACATCTTTTTTGCATAGCGGGGACCAAAACTGAACACAGTATTCCAGGTGTGGCCTGACAGGCACTGAGTAGAGTGGGATAAGGACTTCTTTATCTCTGCTGGTGATGCCCTTGTTGATGCATCCTGTTGGCTTTCTTTGCCGCAGCAGCACACTGTTCGTTCACATTGAGCTTGTTCTTCACCAGGACCCCCAGGTCCCTTTCCACAGAGCTGCTCCCCAGCCGGGTAGATCCCAGCCTGTGCTGCACTCCTGGATTATGTTTTCCCAGGTGCAAGACCTTACCTTTGTCTTTGTTGAACTTCAGAAGGTTCTTGTTAGCCCACTCTTCCAGCCTATCCAAGTCTTCCTGCAGGGTGGCTCTCCCTTCCGAAGTGTCCACTTCCCCACTCAGTTTGGTATCATCGGCAAACGTCATTAGGATACACTTGATCCCATCATCCGGATGACTTACGAAGATATTAAACAGCGTTGGGCCCAATATTGGTCCCTGGGGGACCCCACTTGTGACAGGTTGCCAGTTTGGAAAGGAGCTATTTACCCGCACCTTCTGGGTGCAGCCTGTCAGCCAGTTCCCCACCCACCGCACGGACGCTTGTCTCGACCATAATGCATCAGTTTCTCTAGGGGGAGGCTGTGGGAAACCGTATTGAAAGCCTTGGAGAAATCCAGGTACACAATGTCCACCTCTCGCCCCACATCAACCGAGCAGGTTACTTTGTCATAGAAGGCGATCAGGTTTGTCAAGCACGATTTCCCCATGGTGAATCCGTGCTGGGTTTTCCCAGTCACGTGCTTCATTTGACCTGTGATAGCCCCCAGGAGGATTCATTCCGTAACTTTCCCAGGGACTGAGTAAGACTGATGGGCCTATAATTTCCTGGATCCTCCTTTAAGCCCTTCTTGTAGATGGGGGTGACATTAACCTTCTTACAGTCTTCTGGGATGTCGCCCGATCTCCATGACTTCTCAAAGATTATGGAGAGCGGCTTCGCAACGATGTCAGCCAGCTCTCTTAACACCAATGTCTATGATCTTTTCAGTCTTGGCTGTTAACTCTTCCATCACCCCATGCAGAAGGGGTGGGTGCCTGGCATGGGCAGAGTACGCCACAGACATCTGGGTTGCCTTTTTCTTGACCACCTGTATAGGAACAACGGGCAGGGCAATGCTTTTCAGCTAATAACACTGGAAATAGTCATGTCTAGGTCTACAGGGTTGGGATGAGTCCGGTATAGATGTTGGATGCAATGGCCAAGTGTTGGCCACATCATTCTGGCATGATTTTCCATATATGCCTTGGGATAACCATGGTTGTTACCTGATTGTAAAGCCTGACTTGTTCCCTCTCTCCCTTCCTGACATTGATAGGTTAAATTGAGTTGAAATGCTATTTAATAACTTCAAACCATGGACAGGGTACTGGAAGAGGAGGGTTGACACAGCGCTGGCACTTCCAAGACACCACGTGGCTTTGGGGATTGCTGCTTCCCTTCAGCCTGCCTCTTCTTTCTTAGCAAGGCACTCGGCTTGGGATCGTGTCTTCTAGAAAGGTATCTGTGTTTCAGGGCTGTGTGTTGAAAATGGGTCACCCAAAGCCCGCAGGGTGGTTTCCTGCTTTCTAAAGAGGATATAAAAAGGAGCTGCCTTCTGGCGCTGTATAATACACTTGCTGTTCCTTAACACGCTTTACGATCGTGGTTAATGTCTCTGTGCAGTCCGGTACCACACTCCATCGCACCTTGCAAAGGCACAGGGTGATAATTTCCTCAAACTAAAGAGGAGATGCAGGAGAGATTGCAGATGGGCTCTCTGTCCCACCTGGGTAAGGACTTGGGTCACTGAAAATAAGTACTAGGGTAATTGCATGCATTAGCATAGATTTTTAGATGTCACCATGCTTGTTAAGCAAAATTTCCTGCAAATTTCCATCGTGCTTATGAAATCCTAGCCAGATCGTGTTTAGCGAGACTATTAATAGTGAAATACTACAGAAGTTAAGGTATATATTTTATCCATCACGCCACTATTGCATTGACTTGATAGTGTTTCTTTCCATGCTTCCGTTAAAAACTGTTGTGCAAGCTAAACAGTAAACTGCATTGCTGTGTGTTTGTAAGGCATTAAGGTTTTTATTAATCTATTATGCCAAAACTTTCACACTGATGTAGCTGGATTTCCTCCGATCACATCTATTGCATCACTCCAGATGTTTTATGCAGAGAAAAAGCGATTTATCCCATTCCATGGTCATCTGTTTACTTACAGTAGGTAAAACAAAAGGCTAAATACGTTCCCAGAAATGTTTTGTGCATTTTCTTGAACGTACCTGTGTTAAATTGCCTATCAGAGATTTTTCCTAGTGTGAGCGAGAGGGTAAGCAAGCGTTAACATCCTGGTTTAGCGCAGCTGAGGTTGGTCTTTCTTCCAATATATCGTGCTTTTCCAGAAAAGGTAGTGGATCCTGGCTTCAGAATTAGATTGTTTCCAAGAAAGGATTGTAAGTTATTGAACGTAATAACATTTTATTGCTCTGCTTAAGCAGATCAGAATTTCTTGCGTTGGCTTTGAAGGAAGAAAAAGCGAGAAGAAAAGGGTGTTATGAAAGATGTGGCTGAGGGCTGGCCAGGTGGAGGAGGAGGAGAAAGACGTGGCGTGTGTTAGACAAGGTGACACTGCCAGGGTGGTGCGGCTGTGAAAAAGGCAAATGCGATCTAGGAAACATTTTCATTAGGAAATTAATGAAGTACTAATGTGAAGTAATAATACTGTTACACTGGACGCATTTGAAACTTTCCCTGTGATAATTATGACCGATTCTGGTTACCCATCTTCAAAGAAGGTGTGAAGAGAAGCTATTAACAGGAGCAGAAACCTCTTCTGTAGGAGCACAGTAAAAAAAAGGTTGACTGGCTTCTGTTAGCGAGACGAAGGCTGGCACAGAGGGGATGGGTCTGTGCAAGCTGCAGTCTCCAGCCAGAAACTGGAGAGGACAACTCCAGGCCAAGAACTGGATAGAGACACCCCTCTTGGTACACAGGTTGCCATTACTGTGTGTAGTGCCCAAAACGTGCAAATTGCTCTCCAGGGTTGGGGTTATGCGTCACAATTTTTCAATAAAATTGAAATTAGGGTCCATCTGAACCTGCGCCCAAGCCAAACTCTTCTATTTTGAATATTGATTCAGTATGTATTGCTGAATAACTCTTGTTATGTGTAATGATCTTAAGTTCTGCTTAGCCTTTTAAGCTCTACAGGATAGGATTAAGGTGGGGGAAAGAAAACATCTCCCAAAGATTGTATTTCCATCACATTGAACAGAGGTTGAATCTTGGTCTAATGTTAATGCTAAATAGCCTACTTGGACTAATATCATATCTGGTGGAGCTGAAAAAAGGTAAAGGAGTTTTATATTATATTTCTGCTGCTGTTTTAGTTTAATTGGAGAGATTTGCCTGTAAGGCAGCATTGATAAATAGCTGCACCTGCGTTTATATTGTCAAACCTATTTCTGCTGTTGAGAAGGCCTGCATATATCATAAAAAATCAAACCTTTCTCTATTTTTTAATATCTCATTTCTTTAGGAGGTTTATTTGCAAAACTTCCTTTCTTCCCCCCAACCAAGTTCCTTTAAGCTTTCCTTCACCAGAAACTCCCTGTCACAGCTCACCCCTTTTTTTTTTGCTTTTGAAATACGCATCATTATCAAATTCTGAGAATACTTCACAGAGAAACAAACTGAAGATTAAAAGAGGACAATAACTTGAGTATGGGGGTTATGAAATAGCCGTATTCAGTGACTGGGTCTAGTTGTAAAGATAGAAGAGTATGACATGGAAAGGATGGTCTTGTTATGAGATGGGACTTTGGAGACCTAGATTGGGGTTTTTTATTTGTTTGGGGTTTTTTCTATTGTAAGTTTCTTTTACCAACTTTAATCCAGTAAATAATACTATTTCTCTCTGCCCCTAGTTGAAGAGTGTGGGCTACTTAGCATAGGGGGGTATGAACTTGGAGCATAACGGCTCTTCTGCTTGTACCCATTGGTGAGTGCATGGCAGCTGACCTTATTGCCATGGAGAAATAAGTTTGCGTGGCTCAAAATATACATTGCCAATGATCAAGCAGTCATTGATCCTGTGAATTAATACCTCGATTTGCCTCACAGTAACTTTCCTGGATTTGAGCACCTTAAGACCAAATCTTTTAGGACCAGTATTGTTTCCTGGTGATAGAAGTGTGTTAAGACCCAGCCTTATTGGGATTCTGTAGATGTAACACGCAACACAACTAAAACGGCAATTTCTAGAGTCTTCGGCTTTCAGATAAGTATATCTATCTCTTGCTTCAGTTCTCTGGTGCGTTGTAACTCAGCATGCTTATAGTCATGTACAGTAGCCCTTAATGTCAGCAGGTTTTTACATTTCATTAAATTGCCTACAGATTCTCTGATTCTTTTAATCACAAAAGTAGATGCTGGCATGATACATGTGGCAATCGAAACATGAAAAACAAGTTAAAAAGTAAGTAGCAGCAGCTTTCTTGCTGCAGATGTCAATATCTTTGACAAGCAAGCGCTTGCGTTGTGACACACGGTAATAGAAAACATCCTGTCGTGGTAAAACATCACTAGCACCTTGAGAAAAGTCTGGTGCCTGTGATACCAAATTACATGCTGAGTTTCTAGGGTCCTTGTTCAATGAATTTTATGCCAATAGGAAGCCTGCTCTTTCAGTTTATAATCAAGAAAGAAAAAAAAAAAAAAAAAAGAAAGAAAAAACCACCACTAAATCAGTGCACTTCAAAGCCTCCAGTCACTATGGTAATACAAATAATAAATTAAGAAATAATAAAGTGCAGAATAGTGGCGTTCAGCTTTAGGCTGAGAATGGGATTGATAAGCAGAGAGTTTAACATTAAGAAAAAATCCTTTGGGGCTTCAACCTTCCCTGATCGTAGAGTGTCAGGAAAGAAATTAGCATTTTTGTTGTTGTTGTTTACCTCAGAAATTTAGGAAGAGACAGAGAATGAACAAAAGATGCTCCAAGGAGCCCTTCTGGAAGAAGTCCAACCATTGCAAAGTTACACAGATGAATTGATTTAATTAGGCTGTATAATACCACTTCTGCTGCAGCTTTTGAAACAGACTCATAAAAGATATTAACTGATGCAGTCTGGGTAATGTGTATTTGTTTCAAAGATGCCCATGACTCTTCCCTACTTCCTAGGTCATAAAGAGTTCTGCGAAGCGTATAGTTTCCTCGTATTCTTTTTCCCCTCAATTTTATATTTTTACTGATTAAAAATGTCTGTACTGTGGCTGGAAATACTTAGGGAGGGTCAGAGGCAAAAATCCTCTTTCCTGTGATGTAGCTTGCAGAAATAATTTAGGAGAAAATTACAATCCTGTAGCTCTGTACCAGGCATTAAAAAATTGAGGATGAAACTGGTGTGGAGAAAATGGGATTTTAATACCCAAGGATCTTTTTTCCTTTCTGGAGGAGCTGTGCCTGTGTTGATGGCCAACATGTCCACCCAAATATAAGTGACTGTTTGGAGTGGAAGGCATCTTCCTTCAGATTCTTGGTGACCTACTAGTGATGGTCACCACTCACTGCTCACTGAAGTTCGTTCCAGAGGCAGAACAACTTTGTTTCAGAGTATGCTGATCAATTTTGACCATCATCTTGCTCTTCACAAATGCAGTGGTGGTTACGCTGAAAACCCTGGTCTTGATGAAAGTGGAGAGCGAGCTGGGTAGTAGGGCAATTGTAGGCACTTGCAAACTTTGATCTAAAGGATACTGAAATAATTGAAAAAGCTGTTCTTGACTCCAGGGATTTGTGGATATTTCATCTAGCAAAATTAGAGGTAGGTTTTGGAAGAGATTCTCTTACTTCTTGTGTGTTGTGCTTTAACCAAGCAGGCAGCCAAACCCCACGCAGCTGCTCACTTCCCCCCACACCCCAGTGGGATGAGGAGAGAATCGGAAGGGTAAGAGTGAGAAAAACTCGTGGGTTGAGATAAAGACAGTTTAATAGAACAGAAAAGGAAGGAGGGGGGGGAATAATATACAAATAATAATATACAAAATGAGTGATGCACAATGCAGTTGCTCCCCACCCGCTGACCGATAACCAAGTAGCGATCGCTACTTCCTGGAACACGCCTACCGTTCATATACTGAGCATGATGCCACATGGTATGGAAAACCCCATTGGCCAGCTGGGCCAGCTCTCCTGGCTATGCTCCCTCCCAGCCTCTTCCAGCGCATGGAAGCTGAATGTCCTTGACTAGCAGGGTACTTAGCAACAACTGAAAACATCAGTGTGTTATGAACATTCTTTTCATACTAAATCCAAAACACAGCACTAGGAAGAAGTTTAACTCTACCCCAGCCGAAACCAGGACTCTTGTGGAATAAACCTCTTTCAGTTGATCATGATGGTCTGTCTTTGTGGGGGAACTGTTGAAGGATTTTGAGTTGGTTAAAGAGACTTTTCAGTAACGCTCTAATAGTACCTTGGGAAGAGCACCCTGTCAGCCACACTGTGTTGGAAGAAGGATTGTAGAATCCTTTTTCATGCAAACTTTTCAGACTTACTTCAGACTGTCAGAGGGGAAATGTTGGGAAAATCGAAGTTGCTTGGAGCATGGTACTATAGACTTCGTATCTGCAGGCCTGAAAGTATCAGTGATGGAAGTACAGGACATTCCACTTCAATATAAGGAAACACTTCTTTACTGTGAGGGTGTCAAACGCTGAAGCAGGTTGCCCAGAGAGGTTGTGGAGTCTCCATCCTTGAAGATATCCAAAACCCAGCTGGGCACAGTCTTGGGCAACCTGCTCTGACTGTCCCTGCTTGGGCGGGGGTTGAACTGGATGATCCTCCAACCTCAACTCTTCTCTAAATCTATGTCTTGATATCACTTTACATTTTCCAGGCTGTCAGAATAAGATAAAAGGTCAGCGATGACAAGTTTGGCTTTTGTATTTGTTAATTTAGGGAACCAGGAGTTCTCCTTCGTAATCCTGAAAGCCAGCACTGTTAAAAGTGTTCAAGTACCTCTCTTCCAGGTCATAGAAAATAGGCACGGTGATGGAGCGATGCAGGGAATTCAGCAGACAGTGCAATCATTTCTGCCATGCTTTGGCTTTATGGGTGTCTGTGCATTTCAGCGGGGCTGCGTAGAGCCTGGTTTTGCCACTCTTGTGTACCAGTAGTTCAAAATTGCTTTATAATCACTGTGTAAAAACTTTGAAATAGTAAAGACTACGTTGGCAAGACATAGTACAATTACTTTGTTATGCATCTTGTTATGTTGACATATTTGTTTAATTAAATTCCTTGCTAATTAGAGCTGTATGTACTTGCGTTAATTATTATTTGCTTAACACAATCAACAGTGTAATTCTTTTCAGAAAAGCCGCACACTTTCCAGTTAAATTAAATTACTGATTTTGTGTGCTTTCTGAAAGAATAGTTGCTCCATTTTTGTCAAATGATAGGTTGCATTCTTTAATGTGAATGAAATTCAATTTAGGCTCACTAAAACTTAACATAATGTATTATATTTTTAATTGGTGATTAAGCAAAGAGAGGAAAAACTGGTTTGATTTGTACCTCAGCACAAAGATGTATAGTTTTTCTTACTGGATTACAAAATCAGTTGGGTCTGCTATTTATCACCCACCAAGACCTTTTTCCACCTGACAAAGAAAAAGTACATTTGTCTTGTTTGTCGTGAGGCTTTGGAAGGAAACTACTTTCTCATGCTAGACAAATGTAACCCAGTGGAACTTCTGACCTTTTACGAAGCCCTTAATTACTTTTTCAAATGTGGAGTACTATAAACATATTGTACAGCCAGGGGCCTATTTGTTTTTTAGTACTATGCCCATTAGCTCTAATTTTGATCTGTGAATTTATATTTAGTCCCTGAAGTTGAAAGGAAAGTGATAACATCAATATCTTTAATCATATTCAATAAGGAAGCTAATAACCAAGTATCTAATTGTTTCTGCGACTCGATGACTAGATGCTACGCAACATGGGTGGAGTTTGTATACGTACATACATCCACACCCATATGTATCATCTCTCTATATATCTGGCAAATTTACTGCTCTATTTTTATAGCATTGGCTTTTGTAGGTTGTTTTTCATTTGAGCAGTGAGTTGCTGATCAATGCTGCAAGATGTGTTTAGTATTGGGGGATCACTGAACCACAGTACATTAATGTATTTAAGGTGAGAACCTTAAGAGAGCGGTAAGAAAGAAGCAACTCAATAGCCTAATGCAGTAGGAGCAGATGGAAGAAATAATTCTTCTAAAGCAAAATATGAACATGGCCGGGATTATGTAGCGAGATAGAGAGGATTTGTTCTCATCCCAAGAAGGATTAGGAATGTTTCTTCGCATTTTTCAAGACGAAATGTGCCATTGAATGAGAACTTTATCAGTGAAGGAGCAGAATATTAATGCGTGTGGTGAGCCTACAAGGCTCTTCGTTGTCTTCCTAATCGCTGAAATGAAACTGGGCAGGTAATACAAACACTCCTGAGGTCTTCCCACAGATTACATGGGAGCCGTATCTGTTCTTCTTCAATATTCACTAATTGTAGTTAGCCATTTTTAACTATGCCACAAAATCAGGAGAAAGAAGATGGTTTTTTAAAACGCGAGTGCAGAACTTGGCACACGGTTATGTCCATCCAATTGGAGCATTTTTAATCTTTCGTTTGAATGCTGGCCCGTGACTGAGATACCTTGGGAGCAGAGTAGTAAACCCAGTAAAAATTGCAAAGTGTTTCTGTGCCTTGTGCTTAAATGCTTTGCTGAACAGCGATACATTTTTTCCAGACTTGTTAAAGTGCATCTTTTCTGTTAATATTCACCATCGTTACTCCACTGGGAAATAAGCATTTTGAACAAATGAGTGATTTACTCCTCCATACAGAGTGAAGGGCACAAGTCCACCGTTAGATATTGTAATTGAAAAATTACAGGGGAAAAAAATATGGAAACTGGAGAATCACAGGAGGAAAAATAGAGAAGTGGAAGAATCAATAGTAACATTAATGAGAACTGCTGGAAATGCCTGTTAATGGCTCTGGGCATCACTGTGCTGGGAATCGTTTCCAATTGTAAAGCAGCACCGTTGCCTTCCCATACAAGGAGCATCTCAAGAGATGTGAACCCGGTTCCCCAGGACCGACTTGATTCATTAGAGGATTCTGCTTTACAGCAGTACATTTTCTTGCACAGGTTGTGTGAAAAACATCAGATCGCCCACTCAGTCTCTTTGCGCATCTGTTGTCCACCTGGAAAAGCGGATGAGAATATTTCACTATTTCAGCATGAAGGAAAAGTTAAAGAAAGATGATAAAGACTTCTTTGGTGGAGGCTTGCTGTTACCCTCACAAGGCAGTGACTGCAAACAAGTCCCAGAGCAGGTAGTAACCAGGTCAAAACTTCTCACAGCCGTTGCACGCCTGTACGCCAGTTGACTGAATTGCTAAAATAGACATCCCACCTACCCTTGACTTCACAAAGCTCGCAAGAGGGTTGAAATTTTCTTTCTTTTCCAAGTCAGGATAAAAACCACAGCTACTAGTGGCACTACACGTGAGTAAAATTGGGGTGAAGAACCAGATTTTATAGTTTTAAGTCCTCCTTCCGCTGAAGTCCATTGCAAAAACCCTTTGGTCAGCTTTGGTGGGTACATGGCTTTTGTGTGGAGTCTTTGATTTGCACTGAGGAGAGTTCAGCTCTGATGGCTTGTACTTAGCAAAGGAGTGGAAATGTTTCAGACTCGGAGATTTTTGCTAATTTGGTAACCGCAAACAAAACGGAGAATAAAGTTAAATATATAGAATCATAGAATCATTAAGGTTGGAAAAGACCTCTAAGATCATTGAGTCCAACCCTCAACCCAACACCACCATGCCCACTAAACCATATCCCTAAGCACCACATCTACACGTCTTTTAAATACTTCCAGGGATGGTGACTCCACCACTTCCCTGGGCAGCCTGTTCCAAGGCCTGACCACTCTTTCAGTAAAGAAGTTTTTCCTAATGTCCAATCTAAACCTCCCTTGGCGCAACAAGGTGGGTGAAAATAAATAAATACATGAGTCAAATATAAAGTGAAATATATGAGTGAGGCAACACGAGTCAGGCTTTGTGAAGTGGAAGCACAGAGATACGTTTCCTTTCAGAGAACAGAAACTAAAAAGGCATATAAAAACCCATATTATCTGCTAGTTTCCAGAAATTAAAAAATCCCAAGGAGATTGTAAATTCTTTATCTGGCTTGGGACTAAACCTCCTGGTTATATTTTCAAAGCCTAAAACCTTCTTCCAGGAATAGTGTTTTTGTAAATGTCTTTTTACTTTTCATGCTTTGTCTAAATATTCCTTTCCTTCCTTTCGTTGACATGGCATAAACAGAGAGTTTATCATGGAAAGAACTCAGCTTTTAAAGAGAGGCTAATTAACATGAAGGCTTCAGGCACACTACCCTATGTAAAGCACTGCTAGCACCTTCATTTGCTGTATTCTCAGCCCTATTTTACATACAGACCTCTAAATTAATATCTTGCCTACCTGCATAGATGAGATACTTGAACCCAGGTCGCTGACATCTTGGGTTGGTCCCATAAGGACGAGATCATCCTTTATGTGGCATCTTCAGCAAGCTGAAGGAGATGGGGGTACATTTAAATCACAGCTCTGGAAGCTGTAAAATATCTCTGGGCTTCTGCCTTGAGAACAGGGAGTTCGCAAGGCTCTTTTGCAAGGCCAGATGCAAAAGGATAGTGTCTGTCGTAATACTGTTTGGAGCAAGTGCTAAACTTGAGAGATTGCAGGTAGGTTGGATCTAGGAAATCAAGCTCTTCGGTATCGGCCCTTGGGGCACCATAGCCACTTTTTATGTCGAGCTTTAACTATAGCAAGGTACTCTATTTACAAACACCAAACAGAGATGTGGAGCCAGGGAACTTCACGCTTTAATGATTAATGGACTCTCTGATATCCCGTGAGTTGGTATTTTTCATAGATTGGATCTTCCTTTCTGCCTGGAGGCTGTGTCTGAATTTCATGCTGTTTCTGAAATCGGGCTGCAAACACGTGAAATGCACCGCTCTGCTAAGGCACATACACCATCCTGTGGATCGGGGAAAGTATTGAACATTTCTGTAAAGAAAGCACGTTTGGATGGATTCCGTGCAGTTCCATAAGGCAAAAGCTCATTTTTTCCTCGAGGGAAAGGCGCAATGATAAAACAGCTAGTTCGTTGGGTTCGTTATCCTATTTTGTCCCAGGTAAGGCATGTTATAGCCGCTTAAGCAGAGTTGGAGAAAATCTAGTTATTTGAGGCAGTGATCACATAGACCCTTTAGATTATGACAATAAGACTTTAATACTAGGAGCTATTTTCTGCACACTTTTTGTTGCATTATCATAACATCCTCTAAAGACACTGTTTTTGTTGGTCAATTTTTACCTGTGGGAAAGAGAAAGAAGGCTAAATTGAGAAATATTCGTGGATTATGGGGTTTGGAGCATCTCATTCCAAAATTGGACTGCCCTCACAGTGAAGGTCATTTCCTAGCTGTTTAGGTATTGTTACTGGGAATAATCAGTTCTTCGTTTTCTTCTGGTGGCTGTAATCTGTGATTGGAAAAGGAAAGTCTACACTGTACAGCCTTCAGGGAAAATGAGTGGTTTCTCTTAAAAATTAAGAATACAATTCCAGAATATGTAATTTGTCTGGGTTTCTGGGAGTAATATCACATACATTCCAGAAATGCCTGTGTTTCGCCAAGCAGGTTGTGCTGTTAACAGTAAGGTGGACTCCAACATCAAAATACACTTCCCAGTTGGATCAAGAAATGCCGCTTGTAAATAGGTTTATCCAAGAAAAAGCTTCCAAATGAAGTCTGACTGCTTTTAAAGCATGACATTTCATTAGGTCACATACTCTGGTGTTACATCAGTAGGGTAACTGAGTTCTTGGCGTTTTCTCCAAAATTGGGTAGGGATAGCAGGTTGCTCGCATGTCAATCCACAATAAACTGCTTGTATGAAGTTGTGCTAGAAGAGGGATTAAAATCCCTTTAGCTGGCCTGTGTCCCTTCCCTTTTACCCCACTAAATTCATGCCAGCCTCCATACTGACAGTTGTCTTACGTCGGGTGACTTTGCACAGCAACAGGGTAGATGTCACCAGGAATTGAGTGAAGAGGTTTCCATCCAGCTCGTCCACTGTGCTTCCCCATGCACGCAATGCTTGCAGAAACAGAGACGGATTAATTTATGCTTGCTCTAATTAAGAAAAAAAAAAGAGAACTAAGGTCTGACTGTGCAGTGCGCTACAGAAAAAATAAGCTCCACAAGTAATTGTCATGGTTGTTTAGATATAATTGTTTCATTAGTCATCTAATACTTCTGCAGACAGATTCCACTTTCATGTCATATTTGTGTTCTAATCCTTCTCTTTAAGGCTGACTACAGTAAGGAGGAAGAAAAGAAACAGTTTTAATCCATCATTTATTCCAAATACTGAGTACCGAAGAGGAAGGAGGGTTTAGGAATGGGGGGGTAGGGAATGTTTAATAAGACAACAAAATTCATTCACCAGCTTGTTTCAAGGGGATTTTTAATATTCTGGAGCTAAATTAGACAGCGGATCCAGCATAGGCCCCGGGCTTTGACATGTGTTTTATAATGACAGTTAATTAGATGCTGTCTGCAGCAATCAAGGCTGTCATTCCTAATACATGTCTAGTAACGTGAAGGACAGAGAACTCCCTCCCCCCTCCTTGCCCTAATTGAAATCGGTTGCCAGAATTAACTATGAATATATGAGATGGTAGTTTGACAGTTAACGTAGCCCTTCCCCACATGCCATGAAGCAGGACTGTAACGCCTTCCGTGCCCTACGTGGTTTGTATGTGTGTGGATACTGCAGCAAAGTGGCAGGGATACGATTTCCTGGTAGCACAGAGGAACATTTCCCAGTTCCTCCCATCTCCAGCCTTTGCACAGAGGAACATTTCCCAGTTCCTCCCATCTCCAACCTTTCTCAAAGATTACTCGTCGGGGAGCCTTATAACATTCAAGAGATGCCTAATCCTGCAGGTCTCCTCCAGTGGTACTCCTCTCCTCCTCCACCGTTGGGTGGTCATTATCTTAGAAGATGTGGGTGAAGCTCTTAGAAGGAGGTAATTCTGTTGTCACTTATGCAAGCTTTTATATAATTCCGAAAATCCTGATTCCCAGCAATTTCTGGTGCTCACTGTGATGCGTCAGGGAAATTGGCTTCAGAGTAGCTGTAATGTAGAAACAAGTTCTCTTCTTCCCACCTCTTTCTCTCTCTGTGTTCCTCTTTCTGCTCTTTCTCGTGCACATGTCCTTCAATTCGTGGTATGTAAAGTGAGGGTGATAGCTTCCATAGATCACAGGGTTGTTTGAGGATAAATATCGTGGTCTTTAGATACTGTTACTTTACACATGTAAAGAACAGAAACCAACTAACTGATCCTGGAAGCGTTCATGGAGGTAGCAAAGTGTTGTTCTTTTACTGATGGAGAACCAGGTGCAAATCAGTTGAGTTATAGCAAGACTTGAAGAGAAGTGTTTGCATCTAAGTTAGAGGTCTAGATTGATGGGATTGTACACAGACAGTTGGACCACATTGTGGTCTCAAAGCTGATATTCCCGTGTAGCACAACATTTTGGACAAACCTCATTTGTTCTGGCCAGAATGCAAAGACAGTAGATATCAATGTTCAGGAGCTATGAGCCATCCGTATTGGCAGTCAGGATCTTAGAAGGTATCTTAATAGAACATCAAGTGTCCATCCTCTTTGCCTGTCATGTATCTCTGGCCTTGCCAGTGGTGTAGGAGGCACCATGTGCCGCCATGTGATTTTGGAAGCCATGTTGCTGAGCCACTATTCAGCCCATCAGCTGGGCAGGCAAGACCAAGGACCTGTGTACCAGAATAGCTCGAGCAAAAGCATCCCGGAGTCTGAAGATCATCATCATCATCATGGTTTCTAGATTGGTCCCCTAATTATTGATGTATTGGCCCATTGCTCAGCTACTCACTGTATTTGGAAGTCCTGGCTTTAAAATGAAGTCTGTTGTTGAAAGGCCATAATTTACAGTGTTGCCTTGGGTTTAGGTTATGCATATTTTTTTCCTCCTTGTCTTACTTGAGTGGAGGGCTACAAGTTCTTCGTCTGGTTTGTAGGCTAACATTGATAATAAAGGTTTAGGGGGACAAAAGTTGATGTTTGGAAGGTACCAGCATAGCCTTCAGATAGTTCTTTCAGTGGAGCTCAGAGTGACTGTTCAGCCCCAGTTGCTCTGCGCAACATAAGTGGAGGAATCCTAGAGTGGGGGTTTTGGTTGGTTGGTTTGGGGTTTTTTTGCAACCATTACTGAATAAAACTCTTTCCAGTAAAGCCAGTTACACAATTCATTTTTTCCAGGTGAGAGCAGTCCTCTCTGCTGTCCTGTCTGACTTTCCCCTTGCCAAGGTCATGGCAGACACTTAACTCTACCTCTATTATTACCGTGGTACCTAAACAGCTGCAAAGTATTTTCTCCTCCTGGTTGTTTTGCCAACTCTTCTTTCCCATATTGACCACTTTCTGTTGTGATTCAGCAGTGACGTGGAAATCTCTCTCGATCTGTAAGACGCTGAACTGAAAAGTCTCTTGCTAATAATTTTAGGGCTTAGGGCAGGATAATTCACCTGGTTGGATTTCTAAACTTGAGACACTCTCTTGGAAACCACAACTGTTGGCAGGTGTTGTGCTACTCAAGAAAACTGAGAATTGTGGCTTCAAAGCAGTGATGTCGACAAAGCTTGTGTCTTTTTGCATCATCGGGAAAAAAAACCCAACCCGTTGCTGTAATTGCTTCATATAATCCCTTATTAGTCTGTAATATGGTTCCTGTCATGTCAGACTTTTTTTAATTTAACTTAAATAAAATGCTAACAATATTTTCCTTCTAATTTATCCTCATCCTGGCTGCTTCAGAGACTTATAAGTAGATTGTTATAGCATTAATTATGATTTCATGGTCAGGCCCTGTTTCTCAACAGGAGTGATACAATTTTGCCCGCACTGTGTCTTCAAACAAGGAATCTACAAACAGCCCTATGATGTCTCCCACTGCTTTAGAAGATTTGATATAATGGAGGGATGATAAAGCAATCAAACAAATCCTATTTACGCATCCCTGAGAGTATAATTCATGCATCAGTGAGCACTGTCAATGGAAAATTACCTTTGGAGTTTAAATTTCCATTCCAAAGTTGCATTATAATTTTGTTTTTGTAGGCTACAGGCTTCTGCTTTTTCAAGACCGTGAAATTTATATCTAGTTGCCATTTTTACTGTACAAGCAAAAAGCTTAAATACAAAATATTTAATGTCCCTGTCTATAAATTGATATTTTTTAATAGTTTACTCAATGCTGCTGACTTTTACATTTTGTCTCTGGTTTCTCAATAGCTCAAATTTACAATCCTGTATGTGTGGGGTTTTTTTCTTAAATCTAAATAACAAAAACAGCAGCTGGAAATTGATTTTCTGGGGACTGTTCAACATTCTCTCATCCTTGTGTACTCTTTCGTCGCCATCCACTTGGGGCTTTATTTGAAAAAAAAAGTGTGAAATAATGCAAGAAATTTTAGCCCTATCTTTTCCTGTCAAGAACTGGTATGAAAATCAGTGCTGTTGTGTGCACATCAGGGGTTGTCTGTCATCTGGCCTCCTGTGAAAGTGTGCCTAGATTTCATTTCCAAAATCAAAGGGAGTTTCTACCCTAGGACCTAGGGGTCTGCGTAATGAGGCTGTCGTTCTTGTCCATCCTCTAACTCTGGCTTCAGTTTGCCATCAATTGTATTGTCATTGTAGGAATTTGCTAATTACCTGGCTTTGGAGCGGCAGTTTCTTGTGCAGGCATGCAACGTGTGTTCAATCACAAGTGTAGACTCCAACAGCTAGAAGTTTGGGAGAAGGATGAGGGTTTGTGCATTTCCAAGGCACCAAGAGTTCCAGTGGCGGTACCCTGCTAGTGAGGTGCCCGTTATTGGCCAAGTGTGGTGTTACAGGGGGAGGTGCTGGGTCCTATGTGCTTCTGTCTTGGCTTTTTTATTTTTTATTTTGGGCAGTGCTTAGCTTCTGTGCTGTGTGGGATCATTCTCTGGGTTCCATCAGTTCATTAGTTTTTCTAACAGACATTAATTCATGAGATGTTTTGGAAAGCGGGTAACTACTATCCACGTTTTACAAATAGGGAAACCCACTCAACAATTCGTTCAAGTCATGTAGTACCACAGCGAAGGTCAGGAATAGGTTCAAGGATCTTAGTTTTTCCTTCTGCTTTGTTGAATGCATGATGGTTTGGTCTTCATAGAAGTCTTTATCTGCTGAAGAAACCCTGTTTGGGAAATGGACGTATTCTCTGCGTCTCTGTAGAAGTTCAGGAGGACTTTGCTCAGTCAAACGTGACAAGGGTGTATCTATAATTATGTTCTGAAGTTCTCGCTGATTCTGTCCGTGGAAACCACCTACTATCTAAGCATCTTTCATAAAGGAAGGAAAACTAAGCTGTGTAGTTGGTTGATCTGCTTGATCACAATGAAGCAACTTAAACACTGTTACTGGGTTTTGTTCAAGATGGTCTTCTCTGTTTTTGTAATCGGAAAAAATGATGATCTGGTGGTTAAAACTAGACCACTTCGTAGAATTACTAAGTTTTGGGGAGGGGGGCGGGGTTGGTGTGATGGGAGGGAATACTGCTGGGAATAGTACGGGGATTTTTATGCAACCTTTTTAAGACAAGGTCTTCCTTAGACTTCAGGCAGTAATAGGGTATGTATGTGCACTGAGGCATCTTAAATAGTTGTAGATCAGCTGCTTTCAGAAGTGGGCTAATACAGAACATCGCACACAGGTGGACCCATCACTGGAGTCAGTAGTGAGAAGGTAATACTGCTAGAATGGCTTTCCAAGCAATAAACAGTTTTTCCCTTTATTGAAATAACATTTATTGGTATTTACCTAGGTTTTGGTATTTCCCTTGTTTTATGATGGAAGGAGACAGCTTTTTTTTCTAAGCATGCCTTTTCTTGCATGACTTCAGTCATCCTTTTTTCTCATTAACTTAATTTTTGGGTCCTCAGTACTTTAAGGTCATAGAAGAAGGAGGTGAAAGAAGAGAGCAGCAAGAGGGATAAAGTACGAGGGACATTATTATTTTTTAATTAACTTTTCTTGACTTCATTCAGACACTATTCTGCTGTCAACACAAGGCTTTGTAAATCCAAAGAGTGATGAGGACTTTTTTGGATTGAGATCAAGTGTCAGTGCCTCTTTAATGTTGAATGCATCTTCTGTTCAGCCTATAAATCCATTACCTTTCCATATACTGTACTGTGATCCTAAGGTAGGGATGAGTTAAATGGGTAAAGAAACGCAGAAGGTTTTCTTTTCTATTGCTTTAATCCAAACCTCAACCCAAATCCAAATCTTTTTTTCTTAGGAAACTGAGAGGTCTGCCACAGCTCCAAGATTCAGCCTGATTTCCTTAGCTGGGTCTTAAACTTTTGCAGTTTTTTTTTAATCAGAGCATCCTTGAGCTATGCATGTCTTCAATTTTCAGCTAGTTTTGCTGAACACTGTTAAGCACTTTTAGAGGGGGTAGGAGAAGTTGAGAATTTGCTTCTCACAGTACTGTTCTTCTATTGTTTTGATATGTTCTGTATTTTGTATTCTGTCTCCTCAGTCCCCTTCTCATAGGTCCAACATCATGCCCTTTAATATCTCCATTGGTTAATACCCACTGTGCTGGAGGACTGTATTTTGTGCTCCCTGCTGGATGGAGGCTTTCGATGATTAATAGGTTGTTTCTTTCTTCCATTCATATTATTGTACAGTGCTGGCTAGGGACAAATTCAGGGATACCTCTCACAGGTGATGGATCTGTTGGGAAAGACAAAGGCACTGAATACCTACATCTCTTCACCAAGCCCTTTCTTCCTCCTCCTTTATTTATTTTTTCTCCATAGTCACTGACCAGCAACTTAACGTTACATTGTCATTCTGTTATTTCTCCTTTTTCGTCACTTTGTGTCCTGCTTCTTTCCACTTTTGCTTCAATTTAATACTCTTACTGAAGACTGCGTGTCTCCAGAATCATACGCTTGGCTTTTAAAGATAAGCTGAGCTGTAGCTACTTAGGTAGAGCCTATCTCAAATAATGTGGGTTTGCGATAGAAAAAATATATATAAATCAGTGAATACATAGGATTGGCAGAATCTTGCATTTATTTACAGTTTTACATAGGCCTGTCTGCTGCTGTATGTGTACTTCTGCTTTGCTATCTGTGCAATTATGATTATATTGATAAGTGTATGTGTGTGTAAATATATATGGAGAGAGAGAGAGGAACTAAGAGGAGACTAATCTTAAGCTATTATTTCATCAGGGGCTGAATGCTGCATGCTAATGTTAAAGAGGAAAAAACCAAGGAGAACTGAGCTATTGGATTCCTCTTTCCAGTCCCCCCTTTCCCCTCGTCGGAGTTTCATCTGAGCAATATGGCATAGTTTGTGACTCCATCTGGAGAGCTGACAGTGCAGGCTGGTTATAATAAAGCTTTCAGCCTTCTTCCCTAAGTCTGTAATTAAATGACATCACGGAGTCTTAAATGCATCTGCTGTAAAAGTCAGAAGGCTAAAACATCCCATTAAAGGGAGGAGAGTGTTTCCGAGTGTTAGAGAAGCTCAAGTGTGGAACTGCTCCAGGAAAGCTGTTTTAAACCTGCTTGAGCATGGTTCACTGTAGGAAGAGTTGTAGGCTGGTAAGTGTGTTACTGGTTCAGGTTGTTAAGACCCAAAATGTAGTTTTAAAAGAAGCCTGTTGTGCTCAGGGAGATGTAGCTGTGTGTATATATGTGTGTGTACGTGTGTGTGTGTCTGTAATCTCTGCATGCTTATTTTAAGCAGTATGTACGGGGGGGTTAAGTATTCTGTATATATTATTTGGGCAGTGGTCCAAAGAGAGTAATTGTTTATGCGTGAGTGCTAAAGGGGGGAACTGCAGAGGAATAAAAGTTGAAATTAATAGATGTGTTTTCTTTACAAAGCCTGAGAAGGAGAAATAAGCACTATGAAGTGGTGATAAATAATTAGATATTTTCTCTCTTTCTCTCTCTTCTCTTGAGTCATTTTTGTTGACATCAGAAGCATAACTAAGGAAATGTATATTTCAAAAGTAGATTGCTTTCAATCTGACAATGCCTCCTAGACACAGAAATGAAAAAATTACATGCAAAAAAAAAAAAGTATTACAACATGGACTGTCAAAGTCAGTCATCCCATTGGAAGAATGGCCTATCAAAACATCCTAATTTCCATGTAAAAGTGCTTTTTTCTTTAACTTCTTCTGCTTCAAAAGTACCTGAGACACCTGAGAAGAAAGTTTTTATTCTTTCTTTCTCTCCCTCTCTCTCTCAAACTTTTTAACCATTGGGAATATTGATTTTACAGCTGTAATTTCTAAGTTCTTCCAAGTGGAAGATTTTCTAGCCATGTTGGACCTGTTGGGCAAATAGAGATGAAAGTCTTATTTTCAAAGATCAAGCAGGATTATGGACTTGTAAGACAAAGGAGAGATCTACTGAGTAGGAGGGGGCTGCTTTATCATGCAGGAAGATTTCTGGCTGTAACTGCCCTTCAAGTTTGAAGCACTCAAGGCTTTACCTTAGCCTGAGCCAGCATTTTTTTCCCCATTTTCTTTGGTGTCCATTTTATCTGGGGTCCTAGACACACACCACTAAAGTAAATGGATGATAAGGACATCAAAAATATGTTCAATACCCATGTACACCGCTGTACTATTCTGAAGTATTTGATATATACTCTTTCTCTCCTGTTACTCCTTTCCCAAGCTGCTTTTCTCTCTAAACTGTTCTTCTTCTCCTGCCTGATTCATCAGAGACCGCCACGGTCCAAGATGTCATGAGCTCGCCCTTCCCCTCCACGTGCAGGTTGCGATGATCGACCACGCCGTCCAGCTGCAGGAAGAGTGACTGTAGGCAGGACGACTGCAGTTTATGTGCAGATAAGCAGTGGTGACCTGCAGTTGTGGGAAAGGAGATTGCAAATCCGAAGATATCTTAATCTGTTTCGTACAGTGTTAAGTAAAGATTTAAGTTAAGCTTTAGTATGTACCGCATCTATTTTATGCCCCAAAATAGATCAGATGCTCTGTGTGTGGATTCATTGGGGAAATTATCACTTATAACTCTAATTTAAAAAAAGAAGAAAAAAAAAAACCTTGAATCCAAAAGAAGAAACCCCAGGAGCTGCAAAGATACGAACAGATAAGGTTGTCCCTATTTTCAGAAAAAATGAGTGATCAGCTCATTAAGCATGGGTATGGGCTCGCTTGTATTCTGGCTGTCCGGGCATCATGCACACTTGTGGTGAAGACACAGTCATTTAAAAATATATGGTCTGAGAAAACTTTGGGGAAATTCAGAAGGCTGACTGTCATTCAGAACTTAGGTTCTTTGAGTCAGGCAGTGCCAACCCAGAAAGGACGGTATGTGTGTTGAAGCACAGGCTTCCAATAGAAAAAATCTTGCCAAATTGGAAATAATTATGAGAAAGAAAAAATAGGATGTAATTCCAAAGCAGCAAATGAAAGGTACAAAACAGCAGCTGTGCACACTGAGAGTTGGTCTGCGTGTGGGTTGGCAATACCATGTCCTTTAAAAAAGAGGGAAAGTCAAAGTCCTGCTGGGATGTGCTTGCGTTGGCATGGACCTCCAAGACACAAGGCAGTTCTTCACCTTCTTCAGCAACAGGAGCCAGGTGATGTCTTCCGCTCACGGGCCTGGTGGTACGGATTTGCCTTAACACCACCAACTCATCATCCAAGAATTGGGGAGGGAGAGGGATAGTTTGTGTTGTCTTCGTTGTTTTTTGGACTGTATGCCCATGGAAGTCAGCTTGAAACTGTGACTGAGATGAACCCTAAAGGCTCATAAATAGGAAAGCAAATGAAAAAGAAAGAAGCCTATTTTTCAATTCTTACAGTTTTTAGATTGATTTCATTTGAATCTGACTCATTCTTTCATGTTTATGAGAGGCCGTATTGTACGTCTGTAGAGTTGTCAAGTCCAGCTATGGTGCTGTGTACATAAACCTAAGAGCAACATTTATTTTAGGATAAATATTAAAGGAGCAAATCATGATACTGCAGAGTTGGTTTTTTTTTTTTTTATTTCTTTAGCCTGATTGAAAACAACATCTCTTCTTCTTTTTAATGGCTGGAGGGAATAAATGGGATTATTCTTGGTGTGGCTTCTGCTCCAGTCATCAGTTTTGAATGTCCAAGGAGGAGCCAGTAGAAGATGTGGCAGACTGCAGAAATGTGTTCTCCCACTTTTTTTCGTTTGTTTTGCCTATGAAAACAGTAGGGTTGCTAACAGTAGGTCATGTTCTAGATGCTGCAGCCATTGTAGTTATTCTCTACTAGTGGATTTGAGTTTGGGCCAACACCTACCTGTCTTTTCTGGGTCTGTGCTACTTCACACAGACCAAACATCATCCAATTTTTCAGCTTGGGAGACATTCTATTTTTTAAAAGGCAAAAAACTAATTTAGTACATGGACACATACCCTCCCCAGAACTGATGTGGTTCCCCTAAGCTGAAATGAAATGGTGAGAAAGAGCATCCCAAGGATTGTCCCCTCGACACACTTTGGCCTGGATGAACTCACGTCGGTGGGGTCAAAAAAGGCATTTTTGAGCTTTTCTCTGCGTAAAATTCTGTGTATTCATAAGGAAGAGAGTCCTGAAAAATTGAAAGCCTCTCTGCAGTCAGCATTTTATATCAGTGCTGTTCTAGGTCCAAGATGACTCAGGAGCAAATTGTGGGTAACTAAACTGTGCTTTGAAGCTATGGCTTTAGCAAGGGGATGGGACGACAGGAGGACCTTGGCCGCTGTATTGCGCTAAATCAAGCAACAGCAGCCATGCGTGCTTGGTTATTACTGCAGGGGTGGAAAGCAAGACTTCCAGGCAGAAGAAATAGGTTTTCCAGTACGGACATAAGGAATCCGCCCCTTGCTACAAGAAAGACATTGGGGTGCTGGAGCGTGTCCAGAGAAGGGCAACGAAGCTGGTGAAGGGTCTGGAGCACAAGTCTGATGAGGAGCGGCTGAGGGAACTGGGGCTGTTTAGCCTGGAGAAGAGGAGGCTGAGGGGAGACCTCATTGCGCTCTACAACTGCCTGACAGGAGGTTGTAGCGAGGTGGGGGTTTGTCTCTTCTGCCAAGTAACAAGCGATAGGGCGAGAGGAAATGGCCTCAAGTTGCACCAAGGGAGGTTTAGACTGGACATTAGGAAAAATTTCTTCACTGAAAGGGTTGTCAAGCCTTGGAACAGGCTGCCCAGGGCAGTGGTTGAGTCACCATCCCTGCAGGTATTTAAAAGACGTGTAGATGTGGTGCTTAGGGACATGGTTTAGTGGTGGACTTGGCAGTGCTAGGTTAACGGTTGGACTCGATGATCTTAAGGCTCTTTTCCAACCTAAACGGTTCTATGATTCTATAATCAAGGCAGCTTTGGAGAAGCACAAAGGAAAGGCTTGAGTTAAGGCATCTCTGAGACTACAACTGCCCCCAGTTGAGAGTTTTAGCAGGGAGGTCCACGGACTAAATATTCCTGAAGACTGAAATACATGTTCACCCAAAAGGTGTCCTCCTCAGGTCACGGGCGATGTGTGCTGGCACAGGAACGTACGGAAAGTTTCTCATCTGTCCAGCTGTACTGGGATAAAGACGAGCCTAAGTATCGATGCTGATAATCTGGTTCTTTGGGTACAAGAATAAATTCCTAGATATTTTTGCAGTACGGTAAGACTTATGGCTGCAGAAGATGAAGTGCAGATGCCATCTTTTCGAATACAGCTTAGCATGTCAGGATTTCACCATCAGAGTGCTTTAACATAAATATTTTCAAATGCAAGTGATGATTTGGGACATTTTAGTTGATGATGTTTTGCCCAGAAGGCTTCATTCTCAAAAAGCAATTTTTAGGTACTTTCTGAAGGTAGGGCTCCTTTAAGTCGTCTTGTACATGGCACCTAAAATCAGTATATTCTGAAAATTTATTTCTTTATAAGAATAAATTTGGCATAATAATAAAATTGAAATAATAATAAATTATTCACACCATTCACACTATTTTTTAGAGGAAGAAGATGAAATGCAGAGGACTAGAATGATTCAGACAGGCTGGCTGAGTTAGGACAAATATTAGGTTCCCGATTCCTGGTGCAGTTTTTACAATGCAGGAAAATAAAATTCGTCGAAAAAATCCAAAATAAAACTGCTGCAACATCTATCCAATCCATGAAGTTGCAGAATCTGTATTGCTGCATTTTTTGTAGTTGTACTCACATTTTTACCTATTTTTGGTAATTGAAAAAATGGGAGAGTTGCAAGAAGAGAATGTGAAGAAACTGAGCACAATTTACAATGCAGGCAACCACAAAGGCAGGATTTTATATCAGAAAAACATAGTCATATTTCGTAAGATTTCTGCTGAATGATATCTTCATGCTTTTCAGCATTTTCTTCCACCTATTTCATCTTCCCAAGCTCGTAGGACTTGCTCCGAGATTTGTCATGCCTTGGAGGAATATGAACACAGACATGAGGCTTTATTTACAGGGTGACTTTCGAATTCAGACTGGGAGAACGCCTGCCCCTATCGCTGTAAGAAACATCCTCGTAGCCCAATAAATATGTGGGTTTTGCCATCTCTAACAGAAGGCCACAAGCTTTGCGTTTGTGCTGGTGTTACTGTAACTGGACTAATAAGAACTCTTTGCTGTATTTTGACAGATGCTTCAGAGTTAATTAAGCTAACAGCTTCCTGGCTCTGTGCGTGTGGTGTGTCCCTTTTGCAAATAATAAGATTTTGAGTGTAACACCACAGCCCGTCACAGTGCACTTTCTAGCTGGGAAGATGAGATACCAGAAAGCTGCCATCCCATTTCAAGTGGAGTGGTGCTGGCTGGCAGGGCAGGGTGGGATCGCTGTGGATGAAAGCCTGTTTTATCAGCCCATCTGTTACATATCCTTAATTAGTGTAATTCCCATACGGTCATAAACAGGAGTTTCCCCATCCTTGCTGACATTTTACGCACGTTTCAGAGGAGAGTTCCTCTTTCAACTCATAACGTCGTAGGGTATCTCGTAGATGCAGGGAAGCACAATTCACGTCACCTTATGCCATCGAAAATGGTTTAACCTGTGCGTTTGCAAGCATTGATTTACGGTAGTGGGAGGACGAAGGCATCCACAGAGTCACCGTTAGCACTGCCGGGCAGTTTGTGTCCCACGCTGTGGGATGGAAAGGCTCTACAACCTCAGTAACATCTTACTGGCCTCTTCCAGCCCTGGTTTGTGAGCTTGGTAAGGAGTGTGTCTGCTCAAGATGCTGCCTTCAGTTCTCCTGTTCTGTGTCTGTGTCTAAAGATGATTTTGTCTCACTCTAAAATGTGGGTCCTTTGGTCTGATAGTCTGTAATCAAGAGTCGTAGTGTGCCTTAGACTATTCTTACAGCCCCATTTTATACAATTATATGTTTACAGAACCGAGTGCTTTGCTCATCTGTACAAAGTAATTATAGAATAATAAAACTGACACATATATGAACATAAAATGACACGTACCAGGGTCAGAAAATAGTTCTCCCAATGGCAATACAGCCCTTACATGTTTATGCTGTGTTTTACAGCAACTTCACTCACTTTATTAGGCTAATGAATTATGTGTGTTTTATAAGGATCACTCTGTGGACAGAAACCAACCGTCTGGGCAGAAGACATCATCTGTCAGTAATTCCTCGTTTCAATTTTTAAGATCAGGAGTTGAAAAAAATGTCATACACAAATGGAACTACACAGGGAATTAGTTTAACTAGTTAAATCAGTTTAATTTGGACGAATGTAACTCCTGGTGTCACAAATCGCTGAGGACATTGAAGCAAATACCCTCACTCTTTTGAGAAGAGGAATGAGATCCTTAGTGGAGGTACAGCATCCAGTTTGCTGCCTCCGGTAGAACAGCATTGTTGCTCAGGTCCGTTATGATGCATTAGCTTGGACCAGACCCTGGATGCCAAATGAAGTGGATGATCAGAGGCAATTCAGATACACGCTTTTTATCTGTATTTACTCTGGAAGCTGTTTCTGTTTTCCTCAAACACATTCTGCAAGCATCTCTCTTTGTAAAATGAGCCCACTGAGCCTCATCTCAACCCTTCAGAGAAATAGCGGTGGCTACTGAAATTGTGGTGTAATTTCCCTGCCATAAATATCTTCAAGGGCATATGGTAAACTTTCCCGTGTTTCTTTTTCTGTAGCTCGGGCTCTGTAGACAAGGTGTGCACTTATTAATGACTAGAGCTGGGGCACAGCTGGTTCTTTGATCACTTTTTCTTGCCTTCCTAAATAGCAATATTAGTGTGCCCCAATTGAGTTAAGTTTTTCTGCCAACTTACTAATGAATGTGATTAGGTTGAAACTGCGTGTAGCTTAATGTCACCTGGCTTGATTTGTAATCTAGATCTCAAAAGTGCAGTATCTTTATGCTGGCAGCTATTTATATACAGGATCATTGCGTTCCTGTGTAACTCGGCAGCATGGACACAGTCACGTTGGGTGCCAGATCCGTGGCATGAAAGCTGCCAAGCTTTCCTCTGTGGTGTTGCTTGCCTGAAGTCAGTGAGAAGGTAAAGTAATTGTGCTCAGATGCACTCTAATCTTTGTGTGCTTGCTTACCTGGGTGTCTTGGAGTGAATTGTATTGTGCATGCTTTTGTCTCATAATTTCAGTGTGATTGAGCATGGTTAAAACCCAGCCCAACTCAGTAACATCTCAGGTCAACTCCACTCTCCGTGAAAATCAAGGAGGGAACCCGTTCTGTCTCCTGTAGGTTTCTTGCACACATGGCAAAAAAAAATCCTTGATTTGCATTATTTGATCCCTTAATTGCCAAATGTCAGGAGCTGAATTAGCGATAGTAACTGAAATCTCCTCAGAGGTCCCTCTGGGTCCGATGGAGGAGCGTCAGAGGCGCTAGCGCATCTTTTTATCGGAGGTCAATATATTAATTCTCTCCCTGGCGTTCTCAAACCAACATCTTTCCCCACTTCTCAATTCCCTTTGCAGAGCAACAGATATTTATTACGACAGGCTGATAAGGAACAAGAATCTTCAAAGGAGGATTTGTATTTATTTACTCGTTGCTCCTAATTTTGACGTGGCCCTAGGCTTATCGTGTTTGTCCTCAGAAGAGGGAAAGAATAGGCAGAGATGGGCTTACCGCAGGATATAGTTACTCCCTAATCAGTAAAGAACAGAATAATTTAGAAAAGATAATGATGTACTTAATGACTATGGTTTTTTCCTCAAACCAAGACCATAAAATCGTTATCCTCATTAAAGAGCTCTAAAGTTGCCTGCTTAAAGTGGCTCAGCACGTTAATGCTTCTCTCCTTGCAATCACCCCCCTGTTCGCTACAACTCTGCGTTTGTGGGTCCGGGCACCCTCTGGGCGTTGCTGTTCATACGGGGGTGGCAGGGAGTCTCCAGATCCTGCCAAACTGAGTCGTCATCCTCAGTGATGAGGAGGGCAAAAGAGGAACCCAAGTCATTGCAGCATGGGTCTGGCCAATTCCCTCATTAATAGATCTGACTGTTGGGTGGTCTGCGTGTTTCTTGGATCTGCCCGTGACTTGGCTATGGAGATGCTGTGACCTTAAGAGGGCTTTTATGTTCTGGTTTTTAGGCCTGACGTACACATACGTCCTGTTCCTGGGTGTGCGGATACGGTTGCTGGGTGTTCGGCTACTCTTTGCCTCAGTTTCCTTACTTATAAATTCTCCTCTTTTACTAACACTAATATTCTACGGTGTGCGAGTAGACTTTCACCGTTGATGAATTTGGGTCTTACTGAAACACAGAGCAATTTCCTTGACTAGCTAAATATTGTCCCAGATTCTCAAGTCAGGCAAGTTTTGTGGAAATGATCTAGGATCTGTGTTCTTCTCCTCCATCTGATGTGTTTCGGGGCCATATTTTTGACAGCATTGGGAACAGGATTAAAAAGTGGAAAGGAGGGTTAAGGGATGAACTAGACATTGACTGGGATAGAGGGACTTAATTCTCTGCCACAGATTTCTGGGGTAACGGTGTCTTATTTTCTACTGTAAAATGGAAGTGGTCTAGGCATGTGAAGAGAGCAGGGATGTCCATGGAACTGCGTTTCCCAAATACTTGCAAGGACACAGGGCTGTGGGATGTTACCATCCTACAAGTGGTGGTTGAACTGGGCCTCCTGGCCATTTCTTCACGTTGGCTAAAAGGAAAGCCAACTGCTGCAGAGAGGGCAGCCAGAATCACTCATCTGCCCTTCACTGTAGATGCCACAGTGTTGCGATGCCTAAGTTGGGTGTCTACAGGACATCCAAACTTGGCCCTACGTGCTCCTGGAGACGGTAGCTCCACCAAGCCCCGATACTGCGGGGCGTCCCTGGGTGGGCCCTGGATTTATGATCTCTTGGTTTGGGCTTTTCATTTGCACCCATGTTTTTTGGAATAATCCCTGATTTAACTGATTGGCCCTACCCCCGCCCGCTCACCGGAGGCTAATCAGTCAGTTGGATGATAATGAAAGATCGCGCCATCTGTCTGCTTATTTAATGGAGTGTCAGCACACAGCAAATAGGAAGTAATTGGATTGACAGACACGGAGCCAGTTATTAGTCTGTTTGCTATTTGATTGGGAAAAGCAGAGGAGCAGAGAGGTGTAGCAAAGCTAATCGGATAGTGTCTGTTGCTGTAAGCACGTGCAATCTGCCACGCCAAATTCACGGGCTTCGAAACCGCCGGCTGGTTGGAGTTGTTCCTCGCTGCCATCCGCTCCAAAGCCATCCTTGCATTCGTATTACAAATCATTATAATGCAATCTAATAAAAAACAGTTTGCATAAAGATGGTGCCCATTTATAAAGCTGTCACCACAGCTACTCTATTAATAGAGCCATTTTAAAGATTTATAGTCAGCATATGTTACTTTTTACAGGGGCCAGATTGAGAGCTGTGGGGTTTGAGCACGAAGAATGTGCCACCAGATCAGATTTAAAAATAATATGAGTAATAAGTTAATTTTTACAAAGCTGTTGTGCTTAGGAGAGAATGTGAAGTTGAGGGGGGGTATCATTACATTTCAGTGGTGGTCGACAAACTGAATGTGATACGGCAATAAAGGAAATAGGATTTAATAATACGAAAAGCTAAAGCTAGTGAACTTCGTATTTCAGATCACTTTGTGTAATAGGATGACATTATATGATGGTTCTGTTAACATCTTTATCGATGCATGATGCTAAAGTGTTTTATACACATTTAATGAAACCCTACAGTATTTCTATGTGATAGGCAGGAATTCATTTAGAATTGACTGTCAAGATTGTTTAAAATTATAATGCTTTTTAAGCAAGGCTGTATGTATTTTCTACCTTGCGCGGTACCGAACACGTCAGTAGTAGTGAAATCGTCTTACCTGCTGTAGTTTCATGGGAAGTAAAGCATTGCCCTCACTTTTATAGTAAGTTAGAGACAGAAGAAGTGGCGGGATCCTACAGGTTTGACTTCGTCTCGTGGGCAGAAAGTGCCTCTAAGCGTACACGTGCCCTGGGTTCACGTAAAATAAATACATCGCAGAACTTCGAGAGAGAGAGATTGATTGACCGTGGTTAGTACATTTATCTTCTGGCTTCTGCAGGATTGGATTTAAATTACAAATGGATCGACAGTGGGTAATTTAGTTCAGTGGTCATTTTGGATTATCATCTCCATCATGAAGCAATCTTGTAACTTTGAGGCAACTGGCAGGCTTTGCTCAATGTTGGTCTAGTTTTGGGCTAGAAGCTTACGGTTTCAGGGACTGGAGCGGAGAAATTTGGTAGCAAAGGGGTGGCTGGTTACAGGAGCTGTGTTTGCTCGGTTCGGTATAAACTTAAAACACATAAAATTACGTATTTATTTTTTCAGTGACAAACGATAAAGTAGTAGCTCATCAAAGCTGTTTTTCAGGCTGGAGGTGAAGCGTGTTGCCATGGCTGCTGAGCTGCACATCACAGCTCTGCTGTCCCCATTCGCTGGAGGTGCAGCCTTTCACATTTCTCTCTTACCTGGCTGTGCCCAGCTGGGGTCTGTTGGCATCTTAATGATACCGGACCCTGCTGCAGCTTCGAGGAGCTTGTGCTTTGCAAACATGCATTGCTTGTTGCAGTAATGGGAAAACTGAGGCTCTTTATACCCAAGCAACCCCAAAAAGTTCCTCAATAAATCAGGAAGAGACAAAAACATTTGACCACAAGTTTTCTGCTTCCAGCCTCACATTGTAAAGAATCTGTACCTGCTATCAAAAGAATTAAAAAGAGGTTCATGGCATATAGGGATTAAAGCTACTTTATGTTTGTTCTCCAAATGAACTCAGAGGCCTCATAGCGTAGTTAGGAGTCTGTAGGGGGTGAGCAGAATAAAAGTGGAAGTCATCTCTCAGAAGCACCCGTGTAGGTTGGGCTGATGGGAGACTGCGTTACACGCTGGTGGGTGTAGCTGCGCATGCACAGACACGCACGCAGCTCCGCCGAAATGCAGCCTCGTGGAGGGGAGCGAACATAACCCACTGCTCAACGGTGACATCTGAAGAGGTTTTTGTCTGCGGGGTGAAAACCTGTCTCTCAACCAGTTTTCTGCGGAGGGTCTTTAGGATCTAGGTTTTTAGGTTTGATGTTAAAGACCTCTGCGAAGATGTGGAGCAAACTGTATTCGTTTGCTGTAGGGGGAGGAAAGGTCAACGCCAAGGGACGGCTCTTGCCAGGAGCCACAGACAGTACATTGCTTTTACATCCCATACTGTGCTATATGTACTGAAGCCACCGTTCTTTGCTTTACACCCAGGCGCTCTCAGGGAGGAGGTGTGAGTTTATAGATTTCTCTGATGAGATGATGTCCTGGTTTCGGCTGGGTACGCCTTGTAGGATAAATAAATTGCTCTAAAGTGTCAGATCCCTCCAGTATTTTTATGGGCTGGGAGTTCAGAAGGAAATGAGGAGGCCAAAGCGCAGCTGCATTTTGGTTGTAGAAGACAGGCAAGTCTTCTCTTTACTCAGAGCTTGTTAGTAAGCATTGCCTTCTAATGCTTGTTGCTTAAAATGTGCTCCTTGGGGTGTTTTTTAGGTTGGTGCTGAAAATCACGTCAGAGTTCAGCCATGTCCCAGCCATGTTTTCACCCATAGTTAGGATCCTTGCTTGTTGGTTATTGCAGATAATCAAAATGTCATTCTGCCTCGGTAATAAAAAATGCTGCATTGCTAAAGCAATGTTACTGGTCACTTTTTAAGTAGAGAGGCAACATGCGTGGAAAAATAGTATGGAAAGCAGATCAAGGATCATCAGCATCAGGACAGGGCAAGGTGAGGAGAGGACTGGCAGTGAATCCTGTATCTGGGCATACACTTGCAACAGCCAAGTGACGATGACTTAGTGCTACCAACCGCATGTTCCTGGCCCTTTCTGCATGCCGAGTAAACCACGGGTCACGCTTTAATTCCAGGTCAAACGGGGATAAGGACACGTTCAGCCACTCACCACAGCTTGGCTGATAAGCCATAACTCAACTTTGGAGATCATCTCTCCACATCAAGCAGATGGAAGTGCTTTCCCCCACATAGAGGTGCCACCTTGGTCCAAAGTGGACCAGTTGCATCACATGCGAGGTACTGCCCAGTGCTCATGGAGAGGGGGGTAAATCCCCAAAACCTCCACCAGCGACTGCTGCCATAGCTCCAGCTTGTTTCGCTTTCCCTGTAGCACTCGTGATTCGTATTTCAGGTGCGTCCGCATTAACAGAACAAGCTGATATGATTCACGCTTGAGTTACTCTTCTTTTGCCTGCCTTCAAAGAGAAGCAGCTGTACCGCATCTGCTCTCGGGGGGAGCTGCTCCTGGGTCTTCCAGACGTATAAATGCTGTATGCAGATCTGTGGCGCTGAGAATTGCTCTGTTTCGTCTGCAGAAAGGGAAATAACATCTTTGCAAGAATGGTGTCTAGAGATAGAAGAGGAATAAAGTTAAAATTTCGGTGCTGTAAATTCACAGGCCAACGGATTGGTTTTTAACTCTGCAGACTAAAGCCTTTACAAATTTACAACTAGGCTCACAAACTACCCAATTTCTATTTCTTAAGTAACATAGCCCTGTTCCCTTAGTCTGTACAGTGTATTTTCCCATGTTTTGCCAAGGACTGTGATGTTGATACACATTTCTTAGCCTTCATTTCACAGTAACAACTCCGAGTTACGTCGTTTTTCTTCCTTTTGAAACTCAATTTCCCCGAGAGGGTCACCAAACTCCGGGCTGCTCCTCCTTCAGATTTACTACTTTTGGAAGAATCACACCTGGCTATTAGCTGAGGTTCGGCAGCGGATGGAAACGCAGCCGCTTGTTGAAGCTCGCTCATGCCCTCGAAAGAGTTGAGAGAATAGAGACCACGAGGTGCGAGCATCAGTCCAACCACCGCGCCAGAAACCTTCCATCGGGTGTGCTCTGGCTAATGTTTGCAATGCATGAATTACCTTGTGCCAGCTTCATCGAGGAAACCATTACTCCTGTAGATGAGATTTTCCTCTGACAAGATGAAAATGAAAAGCGAGGAAGAGGCTTTGCGGCGGTGCACCCACATCACCTTTGCTCAGCTGGATCGGAGCAGAAGGATGTTTTTATTCGTGCCCTTGCTGGTGGGTGTTAATGAAGATGTTCAGCTACAACAGCAACTAAAGCAAATAAAAGCAGTTTAGAGGCCATGAGAAGGGGAATGGAAATGAGGGGTTCAGATTATGCCGTTGAAAAGGTTGTAATGAGTATGTTAAAATTGGCGTCCAAGGTTAGACCTCCCCAACAAAAATCCATTGTGGTTCTGCTGCGGCTGCTCCTGGTTCTGGCTCAGCGAGAGGCATCTGAGCTGTAGGGTATGAGATATGCATTTCTATACATTATGAAGCTTTAGATCTAATTAGTTCTGGCTCTACACCTTGTGGTCCAATTCCTAGCCAATATTCCCCTCTGGAGACATCAGAAGAAACTGCACCTGGTCTGTCCAGAGGTAGTTGCACTAAGTCAGAAAGTTGTGTTCTTCAGGTGATAGGTGAGCATTAAATAAGCAATATTTTTAGCACAAGATGATAGCTAAATTATAATTTAATTTTTTTCTGAGTGTGTGTGGTGTTTGTAGTACCTCAGAGGCAACAAAATACTTACTTTTATATTACACCTGCATGGGAAGGAGGTATTTCTTACCTCAATCTCATGGATGAGCAACTACAACACAGAAATCAATTCTTTAAAGCTCATAATTTTTAGCTACTGTTAAAAAAAGTAGTTGTGGACTTTTTCATCTTCCAGCGCTAAAGCTGTCAGCTCTATGGAAGGCTTTCCACTAACCAAAAGAGCTATATCAAGTAGTCAAGCTTTTTTGATTGGGGATTTCTGTTTGTTTTTTTTTAGGGAAGGACTGAAGTGTTGGGGACTGATGGCATCATCTGGCCATTTGCCCGAAAGAGCCCATCAAACTCAGCTTGGTGTTGCGGTCACCAATCCGGCTGGGACTGCCAGTAACTTGTGTTAAGCTGAAACCTTAAGATTTTAGTGAAAAATGCCCCAAACTTGGTGTTTTCTGCTAACAGTAGTAATTTTCCATTGTTGTTACCTTCCTGGAAGTTTTTTATACTGTATAATACTTCAAAATAGTGGAAGATTAATGCTTTTTGTCTGATATTTGCTGGGTTTTTGTCTGTTTTTGCTAAGATTTTAAACGCACTTAGCATAGCTAAATCTCCATTGAGTGTCCCAGAGCTGTTTACACTTTTTTATGATAATTATAATTTTAATCACATTTTGGGTCACCTACAGAAGAGCTTAAACCTTTATTTTTTTTTTGTCCCCTGCATACAGCTCCCTTTGGACTTACATCGTACAGAAGCAGCTCTATTATCTTGCATATAGCCACAATATTTATCAGCAGTGTGCTCCTCAGTGAAATATCAGTCCTGGGATAATTCTCTGTAGTCAAGTTTTTATGCAAAATAATGTGCTTTCTGTTACTTTAGTACCTATTTGATTGGTCTTTAGTAGCAAACAATCTCTGGTCTATGCGCTGCAGTGAATTTTTAAATTTGATTTTATTTACTGTATGCTGTACGTGTGTAATGGTCAGTACCTTTTGGTACGGGAGCATCACTTCGGCAGAGAAGAGAGGAGTCAGAGGATGGATTGGGCTGTGGGATGGATGAGAAGTAGGTTTTATTCCAACTAGATCATTATGTGATCTGAATATACTGAAATAATTGCTCAAGAGCAAACCAAACCAAACTGGTTTGGTTGCACATAGTTATTGAAATCGCCTCTTTGCCTGGCAATGTTATCACAAGGGTGGTAAATTCAGAATCAGAGCTGTTCCTTGTTGGTTATCAAAGAGCTTGGCAGGAGAACATGATCTTTGGCTGTCCCTTCTGTTGACCCTCTCCCAAAACGTCCGCTGTTGGGGTGGGCAGGCTTTCTGGATGGGGAGTGAACAACCTGGGATCTTCCAGGTGTTTTCTTAGTTTGAACGTGTCTTCAAACTTTCAAGAACCTATAGTCTTGGATATTTTATCTCTAATTGGATGGAGCCTGAACAACCAGTTTGGGATTTGCCGTTCTGTCAGTAACCGGTATCCAGTTCAAAGGATTTCTGATGTTTCATCAGTATTTCCTTACTTTGTGTAAGCTCACCAGAAGGTTCGTTCCAGGTACTTGGATGTTTTATGACTAAGACAAAGGGAAAAGAACAGTTTAGGATCATACAAAAATGAAACAAGCGGAAATGTAAATTTGGGCTGAATGTCTGTAAAAATTTTCTTAGTAAGGTTTCAGAATATTTTATTTTTTTGCTGTCAATTCGTTTTTATGTGGCGGGAATTTCAGATAATATTATCATCATCATTAAAAAAGGAGTAGTTGATGTTATGCACTTTCAATGACATGTCTTCAGTTTCGTTTAATGATATTTTAGAAGACATCTGATAACAAGAAGACAGAAGAAAGCCTAGGGAAGGTGAGAGTTGTAGGTTTCAAAATCAATCCATATAGCTTTTTTAAGTTTTATGGTTTTTATTACATACTTTCAGCCTAGGTAAGACAGTCCTCATAGCCAGTTAAGTTGTGAGTTAGAATGAATTAAATTTTCTGAAATGGTTTGCTTTTTTCTTTCTTTTTTAATCCAAATGACTGTCATCTACAAAAAGATACTTCATTTTACTGAAGTCTAAGGGGAATGCTTAGTTGCAGCTGCAAATCACCTCAAATGCTTTCACAGGAGGATAAAACAAGTTAAAAATTGTGCATCATTTTGAAAATGCAGGTTCTGAATTCAGGATAAGATGCAGATTTCTATTTTTTTCCCATCTTCTCCATGGAGCTTCTTCAGGAGCTCCATCCTGGCCAGACATCTCATAAGAGTGTCCTTCAGAGCAGTGACATCCCTAGGAGCCTTTTCAGGATTTCAGGCAATTACCACGGCTATCTACAGTGACCGTTATCCAAAATCTGGTGACACACCTCATTCTGCATTTTTATTCCGAGAAGGCATTTTTGCATTTTACAGGTCTGACATATACGGCAATTATGTTAAATAAGTGTAATTGCTCAGCGTTAGGGGAATTTTCTATCCTGAATGTTCTGTGTGGCTCATTCTCTCGCATTTAAAGAATACGCAACACAGCGTGTTAACCTTTATAGGTTTTCCTTCAGTTTTTGTGCCTGTGAGAGATGATTTTAAATGTGGTTGTTGATACTGTTTCAGAAACCCTACTAAATTACAACTGAATGGTTCTTTTTCGAATAGAATAATCAGAGCAAATGGGAAGTGAATCAAAGCTGTTCCTCCAAGGCCTTCTTTATGGCCCCTTTTTACAGTGAGCTGTATCTCAAATTTCACTCTTTGGAGAGTAAAAAGAAAATAGTAGGGTATAAAAGGGCTCAGTGACACAGCCTTTCGCCATCGCAATGTTTTTTGATTGAGTTTTTTTTGGTCATTTGAATTTGCGCACGTGCGGGTATGTCCAAAACCCATTTAAAGAATCATGTCCAGACCTTCCCTGGTGCTCTGCTTTATTCAAATGCCAAAAAGTTTTCTCCACTTTGATTTTTACGCGGTTTATATACGTGTGTTGTTGACCAAAATGTGATTTCTTATCATGTATACTGGTTCACACACAGACATAAAAGTTGATCTCTGGGATAGCCATGGGTCAAATTGCTTTTTTGACATCTTAATAGTTACATGGGTAGCTTGTTTGAGTAAAATAAGAACATTTTTGGACAGTACTCTTAGAATTTTTTTTTTTTAGATGCTGTTAAACATTTTATTCTTTATAAAGACTGAATTACGTTTGAATAAGTTAACCAGCACTATTTGAAATTTAAATAAATAAATAGCACAGTGTGTGACTGTGAATGTATGTATATGTGTCTGCCAAGCAGAAAATAGAGAATATCTGTTAGGTCTTTAATGCCACCCAATACTTCCCATTTCGAAAACTTCGTTTTCAGTTTCTTGTAATTTGGCTGGTCTTTCATTGCCAACTGGGGCTAGATATTTTTTTAGAAAAACGTGTCTAAAATACTTGTTCTTTCTGACAATGAGAGGAAGAAATACATCGTACATGTTGGCAAATTCTGGTGACCTTTTCTTTGGCTGGGAATTTGCATCTTCACATTTCTCAGTAAGAAGAACTGTTGTATAAAGGGTGCGCCTTTTGCCATTCCCCTGAAAATACACCAAAATTTGGCTTAGTTATACACCTTTGAAGAAGTGCAGTGCTCAAACTCTTGTAAGAGGCTTCCATTTTGTAGCAGTTGAAGTTCCTGATGGGCACGATTCTGCCCGTAGCTAACCAGGACCAAGCTAAGGGCAAGGACCTTGCAAAGGTGCTGGTCCCTGAGCCAAGGACTGCCTCCCCTCACGTTTTTTGGACTCCCGTACCTGCTGGTCTCCAGCTGCCTGGGGGAGGATGCTTCCTGATGTAAGTGCCAAGAAGAGAGGAGAAACATAGGATGAACAAGTGGGATTGGGAACCAAGGAAAATAAGAGAACTGGTGGCCAAATTCCCACAAACAGGAGTCATATGAAGAAATGAGAAGGCAGGAAGAATGAATCTTGGAAGCAGTGCAGACAGCCCCGTGGGACTTTGTGGCAGAAGTGTCTCACTTGGTGTCACAGTGATTCACAATTGGCTGCTGGTGCGTGTTACTCCAGTCACGCGGCGGAGAGTTGCAAAGTCCCAACACTGTGACATTTGCTGTCCAAACACTGACCATCCTGTTCCTAGGACAAGACAAGGATCTGCTGATGAGAGCAATAGTGTGCCATCGTGTAATGAAAAATTATATCGCAACGTCCTGCACAGCTGGCCAAATTAAGGTGACACGAGCAACTCCAATCCTTGCTTTTCCAAACTTGTCAGTGTTTGACTTTGCATCCTTAATTCTCTTAAGAAATACAGAAAATTAACGTTTTCCATTAGATTAATCTGTTCTTAATGGCATTCTGAATAATCCTCCCAATACGGAACACGTAGGGTGCATCACTGTTGCAATGTAATGAGCTGGAAGGATTCCTGATGCCAATCTGCTGTACAACTGTATCTGGAGCCTTGTGATGCTTGCTTGGGCACCCCGGTCGTGTGCTCAGTGGGGTTTCCCCGGAGCTGCACAGTGGCTGCCTCGGGTGCTCCATTTGCAGAGCAGATGTGGGACTTATCCTGACCGGTGAAGACATGGTGAGGTCATCCTTGAACCATAGCAGATCATACTGGATTCCAGTCGTCCTTCTTTTAGGCTGTACTAAGTGGTAATGTACTTGTACCGTGGGAGTACCCAATTTCTGAACTCTTAGGGCTGTTCCCTACTCTAAGAGATGCTCTGACATCCCTACTACATTTTTCTTTACCGTTTCTCTACTTCCGTTTCCTCTGGTAGAGATCTTTTGATTAATGAAGACTTCAGAAATTGCCTATTTTTCATTACCATTATCAGTTAATCAAGCTATCCTTGAACATTCAAACTTAAGATCTCTCATCCGCATCCTCTAGTCCTCCATGCCGTGCACAGTTTCATTCTTAATAACTTTTCCTGATATCGAGTTTAAATCTGCTTTCCTAAGCTCTTGACCATTTGTTCTTTATCACAAGTGTTGCTGAGCACTCATAAAATCCCCTCTCGCAGAGTCATTGCTATCTAGCAGCTTTCTCGTAATCTGTGATTCCTTTATGGTTTGTATCAAGTAAAATAGGGATATATTTTTGATCCTTGCCAGCATTAATCGAAGCACTGTTGTCTTGTTTATGCCAAGAAATTAAAGCCTATTAGAACATGTCAACCACCAGGACTCAGTTCTCTAATCAAGGTAAAATTTGCTGGAGATTAAGGCACAGGTCTTTAGGAGAGATCTGAAATGGTGACTAATGCCAGGTACTGGGAATCAAAAAGTCTTGATTAAACCTTTCGCTAGCACTGACCTTTCCTGTGGCCTCGCACAAGCAATTTAGTCTCTGGTATAGGAAACACTTGGGAACACCATCAAGCTATTGTGGGTTAAGGAGTTGCTGTAGGTCAGCACGTCTGAGCTCTAATAGTTTGCTGCTAGTTTGTACATGGCCATTCTCCCTCTAAAAGTTTTCTTCCATTTATGTTGGTTTAGCCATTTTTAAGCATTTGCTGGATTTTAAAAGTGTTTAAAAGTTGTTCCCTTCACTTCACTGGAAGTTGCTCATTTCAAATTCAAGCTGCTCTGCCTCTCCTTTCCCATCTGAAAGAGGTATAATGGTATTTGGCTGCATGGTGCAGGTATTGTAAGAGTTAATTCACATTTTTTGGTGAGTTCTATGCATCAAAAGTGCTGCGTAAATAAGCTTATAAAAAAAGAGTGGCAAATTTATTGGCAGACATGAAAAGATACGGTAAGTTAGTTTCATATGGTCCCATCAACCTTGACAACATTCCCTTAAGGACATCAGCGGTTGTCACTGGAAGCTGGTGACATTAGGTCTATTATTTCAGAGATAAGCTCGGTGGTGGTCTCTCTGCTCTCTTCCCGATGACTCCGCTGTTTCCCTGTTTGATAAAGCCAATTCACATTATCGATCTGTGAAAGCCAGGGAATAAAACTGTCATCCTTTGCACTTCTCTCCATGCAACATCTCTCTTTGGAGAGGCAATCTTGAAACTTAACTGCGAATGGGTCCCCCTGCGGAAGCAAGAGCTGCGTTGGCCCAAATGTGTCACTCTAGACTGATAGACTCAACACCGCAGAGGCTTTAGGGAGCAAATTGTTCAGATTTGAAAGAAATCATGCTACTAAAATGGACAGGAGCTCCTCAGTCAGTCCTCTGAAGGGAGGCTGCCTCCTCTGGAGTGCTGAAAGTAGAAAATTACGGACAATTAAGCAGACCTCATCAAAGTATTTGGGAAAATGGTTAGTGGTAAGGCATCTCTAATAAATGCTAACTGCGCTGGAACTGTTAGAGATGTCTCATGCAAAAAAAGTCTTTGCTAGTGAAGAAGAGGTGGCTTTCCAGGTGCAGAGGGTGTTGCTACATATATTGGGAGATCCGAGATCAAACACTTGCTTCTGCTGCTGCTGTGTAAAACAAAGATAAAAACAATCCCAGCCTGTCCAGGAGTGGGATTAAAATACAAACGATTGCAAGGCACGTGCGTGCATCGATGCAGAGGGCTGTGTAAACACCATAACACGTTTCTCCCTTTTGGACAACATGTCTTAATCCATTATGACTCCTGATACTCCATTCCTTACTATTTTCATACATACAATTTTGAAAGGAAGACTAATTTCATTGCCTTGGATGTAAGTTAAAGAAATGACTAGGTAATTTCTAGAAGAAGCTCCTATGTGTTAAGCAGATGGCATCACTGAGATAAAGATATTTTGCAGGAGGAGATGGCGAACATTTTGTGTTAAAATATTCCCAGAATCAGCATGCCGTTCTGCGTACGCAGGAATGGGATCCTAGGATGAAACAATAACACATAATAAAAATATAGTATAATGCAGACATACATAATGCAGTATGATATCAGCATAATACATATACATTGATTTTTTCAGTGATATCTCTAAACTTTGAGCTGGAATATACTGCTGTTCAGTTTAGAGACAGGGAACCCCCCTGCGGGAATCGAGTGACCAGCCCCAGAAGGAAGTTTGCCTTCTCAAAGGCATTTCTGGTATCCTGAATTTTTTTATGGGAGTTTGATTTTTAAAAAGACATCTTTCCAGTATGTCTCAAACAGAGCAGTCAGTGATTTTTGGACCGATGAACACAAATCATGCCCGGATTGTGGATTTTCACCAATTCCCCATTTTGTCTGTTCTTCTCCAGATGTTGAGTCTTTGTCTCACCAGCTGTTGGCATTTTATGGGGTTTTTTTGAAGGCTACCTTATAGACCTTTTCTACTCTTCTGTCTCATGTCGGCGCAGTCTATGGTCATTCCCCAACTGCTGGTGCTTGGCTCTGAGGTGAAGGAGTGGAAAAGGCAACGCTACATTTGGAGTATCTACATGGTTTAACTACAATGCATTCTTCCCCTTCTGTTTTCCAGATTTATCCAGGAGATAGAGCACGCCATGGAGCTTGGCCCAACCAAGCAGTGTCCACTCCGCGAGTTCCTCACCATGTACATCAAGAACATCTTCCTCAATCAGGTCCTGGCTGAGATCAATAAAGAGATCGAAGGCGTCACAAAGGCATCTGATCCCCTGAAAATACTGGCTAATGCAGATACCATGAAAATCCTGGGCGTGCAGCGGCCTCTTCTGCAGGTAGGAGCTGAGTGAACTGCCAATACATCCCTCACTGTCCATCTCTAGCCATGCCCTGGCTATATATCCAATGAGGAAAGACATGGACCTGCTCGAGCAGGTCCAGAGGAGGACCAGGAAGATGATCAGGGGGCTGGAGCACCTCCCATATGAGGACAATCTGAGGGAGTTGGGGTCATTTAGAGGAGAGAAGGCTCTGGGGAGACCTTATAGCAGCCTTCCAGTAGGGGGGGCCTACAGGAAAGATGGGGAAGGACTCTTTATCAGGGGGTGTAGTGATAGGAGGAGGGGTAATGGTTTTAAATTGAAAGAGGGTAGATTTAGATTAGATATAAGGAAGAAGTTCTTTACTGTGAGGGTGGTGAGGCACTGGAACAGGTTGCCCAGAGAAGCTGTGGATGCCCCATCCCTGGAAGTGTTCAAGGCCAGGTTGGATGAGGCTTTGAGCAACTTGATCTAGTGGAAGATGTCCCTGCCCATGGCAGGAGGGTTGGAACTCAATGATCCCTTCCAACCCAAACCATTCTACGATTCTGTGACCCACAAAATTTGTCTCAACAATGAGTCTGTAACTGTGATCTATTTCAGTGTCACTGCTAGTATAGTCTTTCCTCTTCCAGGCCCTGTATGCAGGTAGGTAGGTATGCATACATTAAGCGCTCTTATGTTTTGCTTGTGCAAGAGGGCGTGTCTCTCTTGCTAAATACGTCAAGCTAACAGCAATCTTTGCATCTTGCTGGGCATGTGCCATTATTAAAGCACCTTGTAGCCATTGCGACAAATTGTTACCAGCTTTCTTAAACCCCTGCCATAGAAGTTTATTTTCAAGATTTTCAATGTGTGCCTCCCCTAGAAGTTCTGGGGACACTTGCAAATCATAGAGCCGTGTCATCGGACTAAATACACGTGCCAAACTACCAGGAGGAGCAAAGATGAGGTCTGCTGCCTCCCAAGTGTTTGTGATTGATGTGATGCTGTTGCAGCGAGGCAGCTGTATTGCTTCCTCAGCCAGATAAGAGAGATTTGAGAGATTTGGCTTTGAAGTTAGAGTATTTATATGAGAAGTCTCTTTTGAAACAGCTTTTCTGAGCTCTAATGTGGAGTAGTGATAATGGCAACAAGCACGGTTCTCATCCCAACTACATGGGTAACAGGACAGTGTGGAAGCCCGCAAAAAAATTCTGGATTATACATGTTGCATGGGACTGAAAAGAATGAACTGACTGTCAGCTCTGACTCTTGCTGTGATTTGGGTCAAGCTCTTTTAATCCTTTTAAATTATTCCCTCTTATCTGTAAAATCGTCTCCTCAGAGATGAATAATATTGGCAATGTTCTTAGGAAGTAGCACGCACCTCCCAAGGTTTATATGGCCGCTTTCTATCTTAGTTTATATCTGTAAAATACGTGTATGTTATAATGATGTATAATAATAGTAAGAACTATTATTATTGTTATTATTTGGGAGAAATTGTTAGGATTTTTGCATGTATTAATGGACACTAACACTATGCCTGTCTGAGTGCTGTGGGTATGGGATGGTTCTTACAGAGGCAAAGCAAAATTAGATTCCAGCGGAGAGTTTTCGGAACTCTTTAGAGGGGAACAGCTTCCTTAGAAGGTTGGGAGAAGTTTCTTTACATGGTTTAGAAAATCTCCATGAGTTAAAATGATGTTTTGGAGCAGCACAGCATCCCTGAACTATTTTCTTCCCAAGGTACAGCTTTACCAGCCTTCTCAGAAACTCAGTTATCAAAACCGAGAAATGGAGGAATACAACCCATTGTAAATAATTACCAACATAAACATGGTTTCAGCCTCAGTGTTCACAGAGCATCCACGGCGAAAGGTGAGAACAGAGCATTGCCCCAAGAGCGGGTTATGTCTGGATATCTCATGTTGAGCCCTCTCATCAGCTGAAGGTGGATTTGATGGCTTTTGTCTTTTTTTTTTCCTTGGCGCTGCAAAAGTAATGCCGATCAGGTGTAAGATGTAATAGTAAAAACGCAGCAGGAACGGTCATGGAACAAGAGCAGAGTGTTGAAAACAGCTTTAACGAGAGCAGAAGGGGTTTTGTAGATCAAGAACTCTAATGCATTGGCTGGGGGGGATGGCAGGAGCGCAGCAGAGAGGGGCTGCGCTGGGGAAGAAATTACAAAGTACACCCTCATTGCAGCTATCTGCGATGCCAGTAGTTCCTCGCCATTGCGAGTGCCTAGGAAAAAAAGAAATATGCCAAATCTATGACACATGTAGAAGTCTTCCAAGACTTGATTGTCGGAACAGGGCTGAAAAAAAAAATTTTAGGGCAGTTTCGGCTTCCACAACAGGAAAAGTATCTGAAGATTGAAACGATGATTTACAATAGAAAGCAAAATTCTCCGTATTCACGGACTGAGGATTCCGTTGAAGACGTTATTTGAAGTTCGTTTTGAGAGATTTGGAAATAAATAGGTAGATTCTGTGTTGTGTTTTGTATTGTTTGCCTTTCTTTTGTTTTCTCTTATGAGAATTAAACTGAGTGAGAACGCAAACTCAGCCTGCGCAGGCGTCTGACCTTACTGAGAGCTGAAAATACTTATGGTAATATTAACACACAAGCTTTGGAGCAGGACCGTGGAGGTTATTAACCTTACAAATTTGTTTTGGATTCTTAATGCAATAATGTATTTTTGTGGATTGTGGCTTCATTTTTAGCCATGAAAATGTGTTCTATAATATCAATATATTTTCTTAAAGTTCATTTGGGGTTGAAGAGTCAGAATGGCTTGGAATTTTCTCGTCCAGTTCCTATAATTTGTTTCTCATGATGGATGGAAATCATTTTGAACTGGAATTATTCTTGGTCAAAATGTACATGGTCAGAAGGTCTGCCTGTTCCCGACATTATAGACGGGTAATTTTGTGAAAGAGAAGAAAAATTGCTGCCTCTTTGAACCAAGTCATCCAAATAGCTCCCTAAAATAATTTTATTGATTTTACATTAAAAGAAAAAAAAGGCTATTTCTGCATTGACAGTGCTGGAGCCTGAAATTTTTGCCCTTATCACCTCATGGTGCGATGAAAATATAGCGTGTAGCGTGAATGAGCCTTGCACCTCTCTCCATTTACTTTTCCTGCCTTGTGTCATTCCTGGAGGGGTTCATGGTTCAACCATCCCACTCCTTTCTATCCTGAAGATCTTTCTGAAGCTTCTGCGGCAGGAGCTGGCGCTGTGATTTGAACACGACTGAAGAATTTATCAGTTCCCACTGCACAGGGTGATAATAGTTGCTTTTTGATAACTATCAGCACATGTTTGAACTGAATTAGCTTATAGATAAGAGGCTTTCTAGTATCCTATGCCATCATGTCCTCACAGATGAATCATCCATTTCTGTAAAGATTATGCTTTAAAAAAAAATTGTAGCTGCCCTTTGTAAATATTACATTTGAGTCGGAGGATGGTCTTGTTTGCCATTCTTCCATCCTTAAATGTAAAATATTGTAAATCCGTTTCCTTTTAAGAGTGACTGAATAACCATGAAACTAATTTGTCTCAAAATTATTCCGCATGAAACTTCATGCTGTAATTGTTTAAATCAATACTAAATTAGGCTACAAGCAGCTCGACAGCTTCTTATAGCCTGTTCTTGTACGGTTTGTGTCGAGATGATAAATCTTTCCAGCTAGGTGGTCACTACTAATACTGGCCTTAAAAATAGAATGGAATCATAGAACCATAGAACCATAGAATCACTAAGGTTGGAAAAAACCTGTAAGATCATCGAGTCCAACCCTCAACCCAACACCACCATGCCCACTAAACCATGTCCCTAAGCGCCTCATCTACACGTCTTTTAAATACTTCCAGGGATGGTGACTCCACCACTTCCCTGGGCAGCCTGTTCCAAGGCCTGACCACTCTTTCAGTAAAGACATTTTTCCTAATATCCAGTCTAAACCTCCCTTGGTGCAACTTGAGGCCATTTCCTCTCGTCCTATCGCTTGTTACTTGGGAGAAGAGACCAACCCCCACCTCGCTACAACCTCCTGTCAGGGAGTTGTAGAGCGCGATGAGGTCTCCCCTCAGCCTCCTCTTCTCCAGGCTAAACAGCCCCAGTTCCCTCAGCCGCTCCTCATCAGACTTGTGCTCCAGACCCTTCACCAGCTTCGTTGCCCTTCTCTGGACATGCTCCAGCACCTCAATGTCCTTCTTGTCATGAGGGGCCTAAAACTGAACACAGGATTTGAGGTGCAGCCTCACCAGGGCTGAGTACAGGGGCACGATCACCTCCCTGCTCCTGCTGGCCACACTAGTTCTGATACAGGCCAGGATGGCGTTGGCCTTCTTGGCCACCTTGGCACACTGCCAGCTCATGTTCAGAATCATAGAATCGTTTAGGTGACTCACGTTTGATCTGAAGGAAACAGTCACATATTTGAGGTCTCTGTAGCCTATTAATCCCTGCAGTCGTTGGGGATCTCTTCCATAGGTAGGTGCAATCTTGCGTTGGAGTCATCCGGAATCCATAAACCCTTGTTTGTTCAGTGCTGAATCCAGGTTAATATTCCCCATCTCTCATGACCTGAGGCTCAACACCAACCTGGTCTTGGCCATGTGGTTTCTATCTAGAACATGTGAGAACCTCTCTCCTATTTAAACAAACTTTTTGAGAGCTGGTAAAATCACAGCTGCTCTACACGGAACATGCTCTATTAGAAATGAGCCCCATAGAGAAATGTAAAAGCCTAAGTCTTGATTGAAAGCAGTGGGAATTGGGTGCAAAATGTCTTTGATCATGGTCCTACCTGAGACCACCAATTTGTTTTGTTCACCTCAACAAGTATCCGTCATATGACAGCAATTTTTGGCTCACACCAACCCTTTGAACTTGGATTGGATTTGAACTTCATAAATGATGGGTTACTATTATTTCCAGATCTTTAATAACCATTTTTTTTAGTATTTACATACCTTTTTTTTTTTAGTATTTACATCATAGGATCATGATGATGTTAGTTGGAAGGGACCTCTGGAAGTTGGTCTCATCTGCCTGAACCTCTGGCCCAGAACCAAAGTCTGGCGAACACCAGATCAGGTCAGTCGTGGCTTTGTCTCAGTGAGTCTTGAAAATGTCCAGAGATGGAGATCCTCTGGGCAATGGTTCTGCATTACTCTTCTACTTTTTCCTAGCCACAATTTTTGGCTGCTGTCCCTTATTATTTCACATGTATGATATATAGAACAGACCAGGAGTCTTCATTTAAGTCACATATTATTTTTATTTGGAAATGTGAAGTCTACACACAGTGTAGCTTTTGCATCTGTGTGAGGCACATTAGATGTGAAGCAGAATAACTAATCCAGTGGGCACATTATGGCCTTCACACTTCTACCTGTGGTTGTATCTTGTTATGGCTGATCTCTAGTTTAAATTATTCCGGTATTATTAAAATATGCCTCCCCGTTTTGTGCTACTAGGGTCAGTCTAGCCACAATGGTCTTGATAGTACTAGAGATAAAAGTGTGTATGGAGAGGTTGTGTCAGTGAGTCAAATCAGAAGATGTTATGGCCAAAACAGACCAGTTAATAAAAAGAGATCACCCAGTCTTGTATCTCTTAGCAATTACATTGTGGTTTTGATTAGCAAATCTTTAATGTTTTTTCAAGAATTTAATTTAATTGGTAAAACTTGCTATTCAAAGACTGCCTTTCTAACATGGCTTTATCTCTATATCTGTGTCTTTGTAGTGCATCAGCCAACATCACTCCTAGGGTCCGAGAGGTAATACTTCAGGGTGAATTCATGCCGTTTGCTTTGCTTGCTCAGGGTTGTGTCTGCCAGGTTATTTTAGAAGATTACCTGAGCTGGGAAAGCTCTGTTTCCAGCCTTAAGCTCTGGGTTTAAGTAAAAGCGCTGACCATTGCTCTGAATGTCCTTGGGAACCAGAAGCTTCAGGTTGGAAAAGCACAACCTTCTGAGCTGCTGGTGCTGAGAAACCTGGCTGGAACGGGGTCAAACCTTGTGTTTTCAGGGTGGGTTGGAGGGTGCAGACCAGCTGCTGTCTCTTTTGATCTTTCTGCAGCAAGATTTTTTGGTGGACAAGCTGGAGAGAAGTAATGGTTTCTGACACATCTGCTGATGGGGACTGAACTGCGTTAGCACTCTGTCAATCCCATCTTCTAAGAGCTGCCTTTTTTGAGACCTGTTTGACTCTACGGGCTATCAAAGGCATCCTCATTTTTTGTCCTGCATGGGAAGAGCAGCAGGCAGTCAAGGGGGAGGCGGATAGCTGCATGATCAACGCTAATCCGCGGGGATCAGCTGCTCTAAGGGAGCAGAAGGGGTGTTAAGCCCCTGAGGTCACCCTGGGAGCTGGAATGGGTGCGAGGAGAGGTCGGCTCTGCTTCTGTGCATTTTCTGTCTCTCTCTGGTCATGAGTCTCGTAAGTGGGACTCTAGCCAAAGTGGAAAGAGAAACATACTCTTTGCATGCTGGAGATGGCCTGGCAAAAAAAAAAAAAAAAAAAAAGAGAGAGAAATAAAAACTAGCTGTCACTGTCTTCTTGGCCTTGAAGATTGACATCTCACTAGCAGGTCCTGTCTGTGTCATTGCAATTCCCTGTACAGCTTTTGGATTAATCCTGTCTCCATAGATGCAGTATCTATTGAGCTGGTATGGCTTTTATCCCTTTTCTTTTGCTCCTGAATTAATATGGGATTTTAGGGTGATGGGAGAAAGTACATGCATAGTCCGCTTCAGTCTTTCCCATTCTTTTTGATAGGATTTTATTTTAAAATCCTGCAATCATCATGCATGCAATGATTTCTGGCTTGGCCAGAAGCCAATGGGAGGGTGCAACAATTCACGTAGGGAGGCCGTGGGAGGTGCACCAGCGTGGTGCTGGGAATGCCTCCGGGATGCTGAGCCCATCAGCTCCCACTGCTGTGGCTGAGATGCAGAGGAGCAGCCGTATCTTGCAGGATTAAGCCTTTTAAGGGACCTTTGCTGTTGTGGCATTTACAGTGATCACCCTCACCCCGGACTGTGCGGCTGTTTTTCAGTGGCAGTTCATCAAATAATCGCTAGACTGGTAAAACCACTAAAACTTCCCTGTAAGTTATTTTAATTTTTTTCTTCTTGCAGTCTTTTTTGTTTTTTTTTTTTTCAGAAGTTGGGAGTAAACCACATGTATCTGCCCCAGCCGCAGTCACAGGCCTTGATTGATTATTTTAATTACCAGAACAGCCCAGACAGGCTCCTTCAGCAGTAGTATTGTGCTCATAAATCCTCATTTTGCCTCACATGGCTGAGCCCACATGGCTGCTGTCAGAAACAGCCCCTCTTATCATCTGTCCAGAGGAGAAGCCATTTAGCTTGGCCACCCTCCTGTTTGTTTAAAGCTTAAGCTACATATTTCTCATTTGCAACCTCGTTAAGCGTACAGCATCCATGGCAGGAGAGCGCGTCCCTGGGATGCAGAGGCAGAGCTGGCCTTCTCGTTAACCCAAGGGTGCTTCCGAAAAGTAGGTGTGAAGTCTCAGATACAGCTACCACAGAAACGACACTTCACTCAGCTTTCATCTTTCCCTCCAGCTGCCTTTTTTCCTAGGTGTTTCTTCAGTTTTAAACCACTGTTTTGACTTCGCTAGGGTTGTTTCTGTGATGGATGACCAGATCTGCAGTGTCCAGGAGGCTCTTAGCATCCACTTGTGAGCACCTACAAAGGCAAAGTCTGATGAATGGCACTTAAAGGAGATCGTATCGCTCCATCACCAGGAGTTCCTTTCATAAGTATCTTTTCACTAGGCAAGTTTAATTACTTGCTTTTTCGAAACACAGCAGTGGTAGAGTTTGGGGTCTTAGTTGGGGGGTTTTTTGACTCTCTGTGCACCCATTAGCTGAAGGTTTTGTCTCTCTATCACAACAGCACCGGTATTTTTTCCCTTCCCTCTGCTTGGTTTGGTTTGTGAATCCCAAATCCAGTCTGTAACACATAGAATCACAGAATCATTAAGGTTGGAAAAGACCTCTAAGATCATGGAGTCCAACCGTTAACCCAACACCACCATGCCCACTAAACCATGTCCCTAAGCGCCTCATCTACACGTCTTTTAAATCCCCCCAGGGATGGTGACGCCCCCCCTTCCCTGGGCAGCCTGTTCCAAGGCTTGACCACTCTTTCAGTAAAGAAATTTTTCCTAATGTCCAGTCTAAACCTCCTTTGGCACAACTTGAGGCCATTTCCTCTCGTCCTGTCACTAGGCAACGCACTAGCACTCGTCCAATCTCATGCAACACACTTTATAGATGGCTTCGAGAGAAGAAACTTGCCTGTGTTCTTGCCAGGCTCATTGAAAGTCACATTCACTTTTTTTTCCCCTAGCATTTGAAGCCTGGGCCCATTTCATTTAGGAAGAATAACTCTAATTTCTAGTTTTTGAAATGTTTTCCTAATCAGAATTGCTGTATGAGAAGAGCCATCGCATTTTAAATAATTGATGGCTACTTTATTGAGTTGTCAGCACTAATTCATCCTCCTTTTGAAGTGCTCAGATGTTCAAAGGAGTAATCCTTTTACAACGTGCTCATTTTTTGAAGAAAAGTTCATTTTTATAATTACTTTTTTTTTCCTCCACTGCGGAGTGTAATTGTAGCTGTGCGGCAAGGGGGAGGGATGAAGTATCTTCCAGCTCACGCAGGCTCTAAAATGCCTTTATTACTACTTTTGCTGCTAATTTCTCTGCCTCCCTCCTTTTGCAGAGGTTTAATTATACCTGTTTTAAAAGTGCATTTTGAAATATGACACCTAGTTCTCATAGAGAACAAAAGAGAGATTAATCTATTGTTAAACGGAAAGGTAAAGAAGCTCTATTTTTATTTGTCAGGGGCTGCCCCTCCCTGACAAGCAGCATTCAATGGGAGGATTGCAGAGAAGTAGCTGTGGTTTTGAAGGAAGGGACTTGTCAACAGGAGAATTAAAAATTGAAAAACAGATGCAGAGATGCTGCCATCAGAGTATTCCTTCTTGCACGGGGCGCTGGCAGAGAGAAAGGTTCTTTCTAGAGTGTATAAACTCTGCTAGTAGTTTAAAGGTTAATAGCACTCTAAATTACATCTGAAAGAATTGAGAGAAGGCAGTAAATTAAAAGTTTCCCCTCTTGCTACTAATCTGTAAATAGACCCTTTCCCTTTCAAAAAAATAAAATAAAATAATAGTTTCGCTCATGCACGCAAAGCTGTCAGAATGGTAATTTTTTTGCAAATGATCTGCTTTTGCGCTGTGATTTTTACTTACGTGAACTTCACCGTACAGAGGGTAAAACCTTTTCCCTTGCGTCACCCATGCAGCGGCACCATAAAGCTGTTGGGTGGCACCAGGTTCTGCCGCCCCAGCCCTGGTCATTATGGGCCTGATCCAGGACTCGCTGGGGAATCGAAACCATTGGGCTGGGCGCTTTAATTAAAATATTCAGGGACCTTGTGCCTCTGTAAAGTAAACTGCTACATGGAGTGAAAATAGAGTAAAATGATAAAACTCTACAGGAGAGCCCTGCCCCGGGCTGTGTTCTATTTTATTTAATTAGGTGCTGATTATAGCTGCTGGAAAAGGTAAAGACAAGAGAGAATTGAAAAGCATTGAATTTGTGAAGATGGTATCCTAGATTCCGATCTCAGCTGACCTTGAAGTCAATGGAGTTACACCGGATTTCTTCCAGTGCGAGTGAGATGACATCTATCTCATTAGCTCTAAATAATGTCTGTAGTCAGTCATTATAAACATTAAAGGACAGAAAAAGATACGGCCATTCAGCTGCATCCGACTCCTGTTTGCATGAATAGCATCAGCTTCAATAACCTCTTGAGTCGCATACAATTAAAAGAAAAACAAGCTTGAAAATGAGGCAAACCAAACATTCAAGCCTCCAAGGGAGCTCCAAGGTACTTCTAGCAGAAGGCGCTAAGATTTCTCTGCTTAACTATATTTTTTCTCATTTCAGGGTGGTGTCAGAAGCCGTATTAAGGGCAGGTGGGTGGCGGGTTGAACACCCCTCTTGGTATTAACATGGCATTTTATATTTAATTCCTGCTCGATTGTTTTCCATGGCACTTTATCGGCCACAAAATGAAAAATATGATTAATCACCATTTTCCTAGTTAGGCACTTCAAAATAGTGAAGATGATCCATTTGCCTAGAAGCATTAACTGCAAAAATGTACACGAGCTGGTGCGTTAGAGCTCTCATCCAGGTGCTAGTCAAATCGTTGATCTGAAAATAAAACTATATGTGTCTTGGGTCTTCCTGGAGTTACTTGAAGAACCCTTTCCCATCCTCTAAGTAGAAACACTTCGACTTTGCTGTTTGTGTTGCCGCTGATACAATGCAGCGCGGTCTGCAAACCATCGGGGAATGGTGTCGGGTCCCAGAGGGTGATGCAGGAAAATGGTGCTGTGGTGTAATAGCTGCACTTGCAGACTTGTAAAGATGTAGGTTTGAAAGACATGTTTGGAGAAATCCATTCCCAGATGGGCACAGGTGATCTCATTTTAGAGACCCTCTTGAAACAAAGCTGCGTCTGAAAGGTGGCTCTTCTGCTCTTGCTTCTTTCTCCATTTCAAGCCCCTTTTCTCATTCCCAGGTTAAAACTAGCAGCCAACATTGAGCATTTATTTTGCACCTTGGACTCCTGTTGGGTTAAAAGCGATGTTTTGACATTCAGATTCATTCCTTTTAATATTGCTTGGTGTTTGGGGATTTTGATTTGATTCCTAGTTCTTCCTCATGAATTTGTGTACGAGACGTGCTTGTTTTCTGGTTTGTAAAGTCAATCACAACCTGCAGGAGTGCGCACAGGAGCAGCCAGCACATCATCCAGTGGGACTGAGTGCACCCTCAGCAAGTTTGCCAACAACACCAAGCTGTGTGGTTCAGTCAATGTGCTGGAGGGAAAGGATGCCATCCAGAGGGACCTCGACAGGTTTGAGAGGTGGGCCCGTGCGAAGCTCATGAAGTTCAGCAAGGCCAAGTGCAAGGTTCTGCACCTGGGTCGGGGCAATCCCAAGCACAAATACAGGCTGGGCAGAGAGTGGATTGGGAGGAGCCCTGAGGAGAAGGACTTGGGGGTGTTGGTTGATGACAAGCTCAACATGACCTGGCAAGGTGTGTTCGCAGCCCAGAAAGCCAACCAT
>NW_009196999.1:72160-83490 GCF_000690835.1 Fulmarus glacialis | reverse complement strand
TATTTATAATTAATTCCAAATAGTGCCATTTGAAAGCTGTTTAATAGGATGCAGGAATTGCATGGGTTTTTTGTCCTATTCAATGAATCTTTGTGTTAGAATTGTCAGAATACTTACAGAAAGCAATGCATTTGAAACTTTATATTTGTATAAAGATTCTGTCATCAAACTTCTTGCTGGACTATTTGCATAAAATAAACACAATAGGTGACCGAACAATTAAAGTAAATATGTTTAAGGATGCAGACACGTATTCATAAACATTTCTTTCAGTATTCATCTAGATTCAATTGTAAAACTAAGCTCTGCATCCTTCCTGGATGTAAATCTTCTTCATTTCATCCTTATCCCTTTTTAATAAAATAAAAAATATGCTGATTTATTAACCTCACTTGAAGCTTTATCACAAACAGTTGGGGGTTACTTTAGCTAATATGACATCTGTGCATAATTATGCATCCTGTCACTCTTCCTTGTGCTACTCTACTTTTCCTATATTAAAAATGTCAGGACAATACTGCAAGCATAACGGTGCTGGTTTTTAATCAGCATAGACACAGTAAACAACTGTTCATTAGCAAAATTAGAACAAAGAATGGCTTAAAATTGTAACTTCTAAATCAAAAGCTGATTTTGTGAGTTAAAATATTCTCAAGATATTCCTTATTCTGGATTATTTTTCCATCTGTCTCAGTTGATAAGGAACTTTTGGCAGTCTAATGAATTCTTTGATCACTTTGTCACCTCTTTACTAAACCTGCATTTTACTTATTTGAAATATGCTCGTACACATTGGTAAGTTTCTTCAGAACAACTTGTTACGGATAAAGGTCTCAATTTTTTTTTACAGAAGTGGATCAAGTCAGAAAAATGTCATATTCGTATTCAAATGGCAAAGAACAATTGAATTTAAAATGTTAGTATTGTATGGATATATACATTGATCATGTTAATTTTGGTTTGTTTTAAATTCTGGAAGCTCATCTAAAATTTTGCATACAGTAATCTTATTGTGAAGAGGCAAAGAGGGGAACACAGGGGAGTTAAGTAAGAATAATAATGGTTTACTTTGTGTTGAAACTCTTCCAGCAGGTGCTCCTTGTCTTGGTGAAAATCAACAGAAATAATACGAAAGAATTAAATGTTTGTATAACTCAAGTGATAATCCAAATTGTAAAATACAGCTATGAAAGCTGGCAGACGGGATACAATTTCTAGCATTTATAGACAATGCTTAGTGGTATGGTGTTTTCTTAGGTGGCCCTCCTTGTGTGACAGTTTATTGTCAACTACTTCACTTGCAGTGAAGTTGTTGTTGATTTTAAGCCCTCGAAACACACTAAACAAGCATGTTTAGAGAGGAGACATTGCTTTATTCTGCACAGGGTGCAGGGTGGATATTTTCCACAAATCAAGCACCCCGCCACAGACTCCAGGCTCTCCTTTATAGTACAAAATCAGCAAAACCATGCTTAAAGCCATGCCTAACTAATACATATTCATGAGATTGTGTAAGCGTTACTTCTTAATCTTCCCTGGCATTCTTCCCAGCCCTTCTGTGCTTGCGGTGGGGGTCTCTGGTGGTTGTCGGTTGTTGTTTGGGGAGGTGCCCCCTCCTCATTTTGAAGCAAAGTTCAGTTTTAGGGCACAGGTTTGTTGCTTTATCAGGGATGATCCTGGCAACCGTTCAAGTCTTGTTAAAACAGTCTTTGAAATACAGCCTTTTCTGTATGTTCAGATCATCTTGACACTGCTTATCTCAGGGACTAAAGGATGATGTATTTCAGGAAGCTTTGGGAGGAACAGAAGAGCTACATCCTTGATAAGAGAATGACAATTTATCGTTAAGCTTATAACTGTCTTACACATTATTTACATAATTTGCAACTGTCCAAGGCTTCAAAGTGAGCAAAGGTTTGCAACTTTGTGGTGACACAACCTTGTTTCACTGAACTTTGAATACTGTAGTCAATATGTAGACGTTTTCTGGTTAGGATGAAAAACTCAGAGCTCTGTATACAAGCTCAAGCAGTGATCCCCATAGTACTAACCATATATTAGTTCACCTACAAAGTAAACCCAAGCAAATGTAATATATGGTACACATAATAAGAAATACTATATTTATGAGAGAACAGTGTTTTTATGTTGCTGGGTAGCATGTGCGATGAGTTCTTGAAAGCACCATTTCCAGCAGAGATTATAGATTTCCCAACTGCTTTTTGTAGGTGGTGGTTTTCACTTCCACCCTGGAATTAGGGTATTCACCTAGGTGACATTTACTGCTTTATTCTGCTTGAGGAGTCGACAACACTAAGCTGTTCAGAGTGTGCCTGTGCTAGAAGGTAGTCTAGGGTTGAATCACCTTTCTTTTATTGTGTGCCCAATGTGGTGGTTTATATAAAATACTTAAATATTTACTATGTCAGAGATAGAAATGGAGCAAGAAGATGAATCTGTAGTATGGTAGTTGAATCTGTAGTCTGGTAGTTATATGAGAGATAAGGGCCTATCTTCAAATTATCACTATACTAGTAGCTGGGCTAAACCGGTGTTGGGTGTTTTTCACCCTGCAGTCTACATGTATTGACTGTCATATGTATCCACATATTTAATGAGAATAAGAGAGACTGAATAACTCAGTCTTGTGTCTGACTCTCATCTGGAGGTAGACTAAATGTTTGCAATGGGTATTTTATGATTTTATGCCAAGTAGAAAACCACCAGCAGAATGTGTTTAGAGGACCTGTTCCTGAGGACTTGACACTGGTTATTCTGGTGTTCTCCTGGGATGTGAGTGCCGAGGGTTCAAATCTGTTCGCACAATTTGTCTTCAATACTGAATTGCTAGGTGAAAGCATGATGGTAGTTCTTCTCTGAATCAACTTCATATCCTCTTTTCTTTCCTCCCTCCCCAAATTGAATCAAACCTAATTTGTGGTTTTGGCCAAAACTTTTATTTTCAAGATGGTAGAAGCTTTTTTGGAGACAAAGTTATTTTGGAAAGAGGGGGGGGGGAACCAATCTAGGCAAATTTAATGCCAGTTTTCTTTGTTGGATAAAGCAGTTACAAAAGCACCAAATAATTTAAAAATACCTATTCACAGTTACCTGAAATGGGGAAGTGTCCTTTAACAATGAAGATGCTCTGTCAAGTCTATTCATTAATACTGAATCACTCGGCAAGTTTCTGCCTGTATTCCTTTTATACCAAAAATAGTAGAAGAACATATCAACTAAGTGGTCCTCAGTGGCATCCTTTAGAGAGAAGATGCAGCTGAAACATGTCTCTTCACTCTGTTTATGTTCTACAAGCTACAATCTGGTGTAGTATCTGTTCAGAGGACAAAATAACAATTGAATAAAGTATCAGATTGTTTAAAGCTTTTCTATAGTCACTTAAGATTCAGTCACACATTTTTAACAGACCTTGAAAGAGAAGATGAAAGTGTCTGGATGAAGATTGACAGACAAAATAAGTAACAAAAGATAATTTCATATGAGTTGGTAGACTGATTTTTTTTTTCTATGTGACTGATGACTTTCAGATACAGTAAGCGTCTGATCAGCTTTTGGTTCTAAATTCTGAGCAAGTATTACCCAGTATGTATTTTGAATTTGAGTTATGATCTATAGCATCTGCATATGATACTTGTAGTGTTGGGGGGGGATTTTTAAAAAAATGAAGATGAAAATTTTAATATCCTCTCTGTAAATAACCAGCCTAAATCTGTCGTGACTTAAAGGTGCAGAAATTTTTTCTACAATTTTCAGAGAAACCAGGATGATTTGCCTAATTTCTGAAAAAATGATATTAGCAATCATTTAGGGTATTGTATGGGGGGGGGAAGATCTTGTGACACAAAATAGATATTGTGAACTCAGCAATATAAGAGAAGGTATTTTACACTTTGAAGAATGGGTTGTTTTTCTAAGACAGCTCTCACCAACTTGGATATAATGAGTCCTTGAACTGCTTGTTCAGATGTGCTGTATTTGCATTTTCTGTGTGTTTCCTACCACATCTAGAAGACTAAATAAAGTAATGGGGTAAACAGAAGGAATGTTTTAAATCTGTGGTGGTAAACTGCCAAGCCAGCATTTGCTAGCAACTTGATTTTCAATCAAATGTCAGAATTGCTTTTTTTGTCACTACATTGCTGTAAGTAAACTTTAAATATCCTGTGGGACATATATACTCTCTGCAGTGGTCACTTAAGTGACACTGTCCAGTTAAAGCCTTCAAAGGTACGCTTACTTATCTCCTATAAACAGGTCACTTAAGTGACACTGTCCAGTTAAAGCTTTCAAAGGTATGCTTACTTATCTCCTATAAACAATTATCTGCTTTGTCATGTGATGCATCCTATGTTGCTGGAGCTTTGTGGATATATAATCAAAGTGTTTCTCCTCCCCATGAATCTTGTTTCTAACACTGAAGACAGGTTATAAATGACTTTCAGAGGTTTTTTTTTTCCTTCTATTACGTATTTGGCAGCATAGATTTCAAATGCATAAGCAATGTTGTAGGTCCTGTTTACTTCATTGCCCCAGCCAGCTGGTTAGATTTTACTGAGACTTGGGTAGGTGAATGCATGATGTAGTTGATACAGAATATTTACACCGTACTATTTCTCTATTATGTTGCTCTTCTTCAATACAAAATCTTAACTAGTAAAAAAACAGTAGAACAAACATTATGTGCACTGCTTGGCCTGTTGTTTCTTGACTGTGAAGTAAAATTGGCTAAACTGAACGTTTGCAGGCACTCCCATGATAAAATAATACGCTTTTTAGTCATGAACATATATGCAGTTTACCTAGAAGTGGACTCAAAGTTTAGCATCTGGAAAATTGTTTTTTCTCTTTTCCCTGCCAAGAATTTCCATTTCATAATGTCAAATTAAGATAAGCACATTGCAGCCTGACCGTTGAATGCTGTGCTGACATTAAGAAACAAATTTGGGAATGGATTTTGAGAGTCTCTGGAGCAGCAGATTTCAAATGGGGAAGCTGCAAAAGAAGGAAAAGCGGTGTGTTGGAGTGTGTCAAGTTTTGAATTTATAAACGTGAAGACAGAATGCCATTTATCCTTGATGTAAGTTCATAAAAATAGTATGTATCTTGTATTTTTTCTTGTGTAAGAATAAAGAATGGAGTGGTGTTTGGGACAGCTGGTTCTTTAGATTGGTGATGATTCTAAGAATATATACTTGTACGGCAACACTTGCTAAATGTATGCACATCATGAATTGTGGTTTCAGTGAGCTTTTTTCCAAATAAGTGAAAATTTTGGAAAAGGGACATTTTAAAATAGGGATACTTCCTCCTGTAAATATACTTAGCCTGGAGAAGAGGAGGCTGAGGGGAGACCTCATCGCGCTCTACAACTCCCTGAAAGGAGGTTGTAGCGAGGTGGGGGTCGGTCTCTTTTTCCGAGTAACAAGCGATAGGACGAGAGGAAATGGCCTCAAGTTGCACCAGGGGAGGTTTAGACTGGACATTAGGAAAAACTTCTTTCCTGAAAGAGTGGTCAGGCCTTGGAACAGGCTGCCCAGGGAAGTGGTGGAGTCCCCATCCCTGGAAGTATTTAAAAGACGCGTAGATGTGGTGCTTAGGGTTTACTGGTTGACTTGACAGTGCTAGTTTTATGGTTGGACTCGATCTTAAAGGTAATTTCCAACCTAAATGATCCTAGGATTCTATGTCCTTCTTTAAAAGAAGCACTGAATTCAATATAGTGGCTTAAATTTGTTTTGCCTCAGCTCAACAGACAAAATTGCAATAAGTACCTTAGGGGGAGGTGGCAAAGTAAAAAATTCTCATGAATTTCAGTGGGACACCCTGTTCATGAACAGATTTAATGATATAGCTCTAGGTAAGGTTTTCCATGTTTTGCCTGCTCCCAGCTGCTTATGTTAAGCAAGTGCATTCGTTTCAAAACGTAGAGTGACATATTACATTTTATGTCCTGTTTACTTCAGTGAAACTTTGACTTCCAAACAAAAATTCCTATTTTCATCAGAAAAAAAATTGCTAAAGTTTCATTGTCTGAAAACATTTATCGACTGTATCAGCCTGCCTTTTTGGCTAGTCAGCCTACAGATTCTGTGGTTAACGTCCATGCTGTGCAAAGCAGATCTCTGCCCTGTGCAGATTGCCTTATTAATTCTGCTCAGACCTCGCCTTCCAAAAATGAGTGCGGTGTTGTTTTCTCATCTCTAACCAAATATTCATCATTAATCTACTTTGGAATACAGCGTGGTTTGTGACATGACAGTAATACATCTGACACAAGCAATCAGGTGAAACATTATCGTAAGGCAAGCAGGCCAGAGAAACAATTTTAAGAATTAATAAGGGAATAAAATATGTGCATTTTGTGTATTTGTTTTTCTTTTAAACAGTTTAGAAAGAAATTGTTTTCTATTTCAAGAAATCTGAAGCATACTGCTTGTAATATAACTGCACCAGTGTGAACTGCCATCATTCTAACAAGGGAGAAATGCTAAAGCTATGGTTTTTAACTTCTTGTAGTGCTTTTACTTCTACGTGGAGAACTAATTGAGCAATAGTGGATGATCCAATGCAGAAACATGTTCATCCATATTCAGCATAATGGTGAATTTGGACTCCAGTATGAAGTTTAGCATGTTTACTAACCAGGGCTGAACTGCTGATCTAATAATTAATCTTGTCATTTTAAGCAAGTGTTTTTTGGCTAGTGTTTCCCTTTTTTGGTATTTGTCAACTTAAAGTTGATCCTTTTGACCTTGAAAAGAGTACTTTTTGTGATGTTTTGGACTTTTCTCTTGAGACACAGTTATATAGCTGTCCAGAATAAGAAAGGATAGATTCTATCTTTGGGTATGTTTCCAAATTTTCATTTTGGAGTTAGTTTATAAATGAAGTATCCTCATCTGAGAAAAGATGATGTAAGGTAAACAAGAAGTTTGTTGGCTGCATCCACAGCAATGACAATTCATGGGGAAAAAATATCAAATACTGGCTTTAGTGATGTTGCACTGATTTAGTTTGGCTGAGAATCAGGTGTATGTTTTTATAGCAAAAAGGCAAAGAAAATCTGACGCTTTCTTTCTGAATAGTCTCTTCTGAATCTATTGTATCTTATGTTTCCCTTCACTTCTACATATTACACACAGTAAACTTTCATTTTCTGAGGAAGGAATCAGCAAAACAGTAGCTGGTGAGAGGAAATGACAAATGACAGAGATACTATTGCTTCTTGTGCTTTTAAAAAGTAATTTGTCATACACATGTTTAGAGATCATTTGAAAACTAGTGTTTTCCTGTGGGTATCAATGGAAAAGCTATGTGATTATAAAGTGCTTCTAATCTGGGACATTTGAACCCCAATCCAAGTATTCTTTGTTTAAATTTTGTGACAGAGATTACTTGACAATATTTACTTGCCACAAAAAATTATTGCCCACTCACAAATGGAAATTATTACAACAAAACTGGAGTTCATTCAGAATGGAAGCTTAAGTTCAGACCAAGTTAACAGTAATATATCCAGAAATGAACACTGGAAAAAATGATTAAGTCAAGTCTGTCAGATTTTATGTGCAGCTACTTTTTATATGAAAACTTCTCCTTTTATATATGAGGAAGCAGCTGTATTGTGTCTACCTTATAGCCATAAACGGATTCATAGGGAAAAGTAATATCTGGACAGAAACTCACATGATACTCCTGCTCCCTCATATTCTTCCATCCTTACTTTTGGCTAGAAGACTTCCTCAGCCTGATATGGTTATGCTAGGTTTGACATACATTGTTATATCAGTCATTTATTGCTTGCCAAGTACTTTTAGAGGAAAAACCCCACGAACCAACAACAAAACCCCACAAACAAAAAACCCCCCCCACATGATAAAAATAAGCCAGAGGTGAGTATCTAGGTATATAAACCAGGATGCTTTGTTTTTGAACAGATCCTTCCTGGTCCAACTTCTGAGAATCACTGTCACGGGATCCTATTGATGTGATATATTGCCTTTCACTTCCCCTGGTGAAGCCAGGCAAATCTTCATCACCCTTTTTCCAGACCTAATCATTTACCCACAACTCATGGAAGATTAGGTAAAAGAGCTAGAACGATAAACCAGCAGAATTTGTAAGGGCTTGTTTGTGCCTGAAGTTTTTGAAGGACTCAAGTAATTTCTGCTGTTTACCTCTGCGTCAGCAGAATAGGAAATGTACCCTGTACGTGGTGATGCATCTGGAAGTGCTTCTCCAGACAGCATGTCTTCTGAAAGATGTCCCCTTTTCTCTTCCCTCTGTGGAAAGTATGATTCAGTTCGTACAGCAGCTGTGGCTGCAATCTACTTTGCAAATCGGCGAAACAACACTAAACTACTGTCATTTCTGTCAAGGAGCTGGTGCCTTGCCAGTGCTGTTGTTTCATGTCTCAGTGTTTTGTAAGATCTTGACACATACTGCTTTAAGGATTCGGAAATCATCTTGCCATTCGGGGGTCTCATTTGGTAGGTGAGATGGATGAAGTCTGATGGAAGTGAAATATTTTACTCTATATGTCAGTCATGCCGTATATTCCTAAAGGAAAACGTGATGCTTAAATTGGCTGCCCGCTGCGATTTAGGCGGGCTCTTGGAAGAGAAGTCCTTCGGATGTGAAATAAATGCCAAATGGGATGTGCATTGGGGAGAGGGGTATGTAAGCTTGGCTTTTTGCCCATTGCTTAGGTTTCTGTGACAAATAAAAGATTTCTGGAAATGGTGTGATTGCTGAAGGAATCTAGTCTCAATAAGTTCCAGCCCCGGGTCTCTGAACTAGCCATCTGAGCTGGGCAACAAGTAGGATTTCTGAGCTTTACCTTACTTAACGGGCAGAACACTGACTTAAAAAGACAGCTTTGATTTAAAATAGAAGTTTTGCTTCGTTTTTGTGGTACTTTAAAGATGGAATACACATGATTTCTCAGATCTGTTCGTCTGTTTCCCCCTTATCCCTGCTACTTCAGTTGCTGTTCTCTAGTGTATAATACCTTATAGTAAATGCTGTTTTCAAAGCTGAAGTTTTTTGCACTTTGGTGTTTTGCCTTTTCCTATGTTAGAGTAGACTTTATACACCCCCAGAAATGTGTTGAAGGAATCCTGTGTTTATATCTGGTTGAAAAGATAATGCTTTGCAAAAGATAATTTTTTTCAGTTCTGTTTCTAAATACCAGTAACAAGATTTGAATTCATTTTATTGAATATCAAGCTGGGGGAATGGTGGAAGCAAATAACTAAATTGCTTTTCGAAACTGGGGACTGGTAAGTGCAATAAAAGCTCTTTGGGACATGATGTTTGCCAGGGCAGCAGGATGGACTTGGTGTGTAAAAGACATCAGTCAGCTCCAGGTTCCTTTCTTCCAATGGGGGAAGAAGGACCACTTTAATTGTTCAAGGGGAGAACTAAATCTGTGTATGCGTTTTGGCAACATAAATGGGTAGGAAGATAGTGAGAGTAGATATTTTTGGATATAGCTCAATCATTTGCAGTTATAACAAGTGTTATGTTATAAATCAATCATAAAATCAATCATAAGCACTTGGGACTGAAAATAAATTTTCTCTGTGGGCAGGTTGTATCTTACTTGTTCATGATGATACTTCTTGAACCTCACCTCCAAATGTAAACTGTTGCACTAGTTTGTATTGGAAACCACATTATTGCACACGGTGGGGAAGAATTTGGTAGTTCCTATGTTTTTAATCATAATGAATAGGTAGTGGAAGAATCCATTTGTAAGAGTTTGAGTGCAGGAGGTTAAGGACATCCAGCACTCTTTACTTACTTTCTCTCTGGAGAGCCCGTATTAGCATATTAGATGCTTTGTACGTTTCTTTTGTCTGTGTTGTAACACGTAGTGGGGGGAAAGGGGGTTCTTTGTGCTTTTTTTAGCTAGTTGCCTCTGCAATTGTTCTTTTGGAATAGTTTTATTTTGGGAGGCAAGGATAACAAGTGCCCCACTGCATTTCTCTGCAGAGACTTGTATGGTTATTTATTGTCCTCTTAATCTACTTGAACATGAATAAGTGTTATTATGTGACTGATTATTTCCTTTGCCGTATTCTATATTTTTCTTATAATACTTAGCTGGAATATTCAGATTATTTTCGTGAACAGCAATGAAAACAAGTGCCACTTGAAATGGGAAGCTGGCAAAGTATGGGAAGGTGTTTTGAAATACACATCTGTATATTTTGTGTGAATCTTCATCTTTACTAAACTTGTGTGTGTGGTTTGTTGTTGGGTTTTTTTTTGTATATTAACTGCTGCTGAATGCAGAAGAAACAGTAGGATACATTTTGTGATGGATTTGCACTTATTCCTATGAAAAGGTGGATCTTGGGTATTCAATAACACTACAATGCCTGTAATCTTATGACATAAAACGGATGTTTCCTTTATATAAAAGAGGATGATAAATTGTGATATCGCTCCCAATTTTCTGTAGAGTTCACTACAAAGAAATTCTGTTTATCTTCCTTTCTTTATATGATCCTTGTACTTTGTAAGATGTTCTTTAAGTTTGTCTTATTTCTATATTAGCAATTCTGTATTTGTCCTCCAGTGAGATGAACTGCTGTTTCCGCTGCGGCTTGTTTTTCTGCTAGAAGTCTAAATCTGCTTCATGACTTTGACTCTATCGATGAGAGGGAGGTTGATACATATTACTATATTGATCTTTTTTTCTGACATTAACACAATGAACTAAAAAAAATCCCTAGATTTGAGGAAAGGACAAATTGAAAATGCTTTTCTCCTATGAAAGTAGATGATCTAAAAAAAAGATACTTCTAAAAGTTGCTATTTCTATTCAGGTCCCCTTGATTTGAAATAAAATACATTTTAAATTTGTGTGAAATACATCTCAGTCCTCTTTCCTACTCGCTAGTATTATGATGGATGCACCTCCCCCCCATTAATTCCTCTGAATTAACTGTGCTCTTATGTATAAACACACTTATTTGATAAAATAGGAGGACGCTGATAAAAGTTGATTGTACAGTAGTATTGTAATGTTACTAAAATGTCTCTTTTCATAGAAGGAAGCATGTACATTCACACTGTATATTTCTATAAAGAAACATTAAAGGTGCCTTTAAGGTATTTGCTTTATTTAGTTGTCCTTTATGCCCCTTATACCAGTTGCCTTTTGATTGTCTAGAGTTTCAAGGAGAGAGAGAGAGAGTTGGTCCTTTTTTTTTTAGAGTTTTCTTATTTTTAAATTAATTATAGTTAGGCTTTTGTTTTGTAGAATTTAATGTTAGGAAATATAACAACTAAGCATTTGA
>NW_009196999.1:20412-72046 GCF_000690835.1 Fulmarus glacialis | reverse complement strand
TTAGAAAAACATGTTGCAGGAATGGGTTGGGTATAGCTGATATTTACCTCGGGAACCCAAATGGACTAGGTGACGACTTGACCTCTTCTAGGCGTTTTGGCTAGGACTCTGTTGTTTAAACTATTATGAAGAATCATTGCAATTATATTCACATTTCGGTATCTCTTCAAAGGACATCTGAAATGACATTCTCATGTGAATTCTTACACTCCATTTTTAAAATTCGGAAATCCCATTTCATTTTGGCATACCATAGTGCTGGTGAGCAATCTTAATGGAGGGAAAATGGCATCCATACTTTGGGCATAGAGATGCAGGATTAAGCCACACTGGGTTTTCTTCACCCAGTTCATGAGTCCTTTCAACATGTGACAGCTTTTTCCACCCTCCCGGGTCCCTCTAGAACCATCACAGATAAATATACACAATAACAGGTAACAAGTATCTAATGTATTGAAATAATTGTATCAAAACACAGTATATATCTGCTTATTAAATGTAATATAGTGTAAACTGAATAAAATAAGTCAATTCACGAAGTACCACCTATACCTTAATCCATTGATTTTAATCCTCCACGTTTTTTCAATGATTAGATAAATAGCATACAAATATGTCTATTTTGATCAAAAATAGTAATATAATTTTCAAGCAGTATTTAAAATAGTATTCAAAATTATCTTACATCGTATATGAGATAAAAGTTCAGTGCTTCTCTGAGGAGTTCCGAGTGTGATAGAAATGCCATAGAGGAAAGATCCCAGATTTGATCTTAAAAAGGCAAAACATAATCAGAATGTACTTGCGAAGCATGTATGAGATATAATATAAATATCACTCTGGTTTGTTCTGTAAGTGTGCCTCAAACCTATTCAGTCATCTGGCGTATACCTTAATACAAATGACTTATTTTAATATAAAATAAATTCATATATCCAGCCTGGAAACTTCATAACATATGTGTAGAACAGGAATACCAACCCTACAATGGATGGTCTCACCTGCCTATAGTTTTATTTTTAGTACTTGGTGTCATTTTGCTGTGAACTGTGAAATTCCCCCTTTGCAAACATGTAAATCCTGCTTAAGTATAGCAGAATTCTGTTTAATTATGTCTTTGGCAAATGAAGGAATAAGATTCAGCTTCTTTTACATAGGATAACTTTTTGTAGCATTGTTTCCGGTACAGAACTACAGTCACTGAGTAACATGTGTGATGTAGTATGGAGGTGGCATGGAAATGTCCTTAAATAAACAGCTGATTCATATCAGCATTGATTCTTTTAGTTGGTACTTCCACTTTTTCTTACTATCTTTCTCAAGCAAGCATATAGCAGTAGACCTGCAAGCGTAAATCCATATGGAGGAATGTATCAAGGTCAAAATGCTTCAATCGCTTCTCTGAAATGCTCATTTTGTGTTAACAATCGTGCTGCTTGAACAATTTGCAAGTTCATGTTGAGGCAAAAGCATGCTATTTACTTTGTCAAAGGTGATCTAATGTGATGCTCTGGAAGGACAGGGTTACCTGGAGAAGAGATCTAATTATGACTGCAGCTTATTTCAGTAACACTGGTGGGCACTGTCGGTTTTAGCAGAATGATGAGTTACATCTTTGTTTCTTGCCCACAGTATCTAGGAATGTGTTTGCTTGCTGTAGCAAATCAAATCATGTTTCTTTCATAATCTGGGACTACCAAGGAGAGCACTACTAGCCTGCGTAGTCTTGGGCGATTACTTAAAAATTTCAGACAGTTACAATTAAAATCTCATACCTTTTGGAGTAAAAGAAATCTTTTTGTTGATCTCAATACTTTGTATGACAAGGTGAAAATAAATACCCCGTTGCTTAAACTGAAATAAATTATAAAATGGGTGGGGAAAAAATAAATACATTCTAGTATAAGTATTCCTTATAATTCCAGGGAGGCTTTTCTAGTTCACCTGCTGTCTCCAATAACTGGATGCTGTTTCCTACTACAGAAAACTTCTTTTGTTCTTCCATACCATTCATAACAATAAATGCTGTTTTGCTTAAAGACTGAGAACAAGTCAGAAGGGAGGAGTTGGGGTAGTAAATGTTTGTAAAAAGTATGGGGTTCCTTGTGCCTTGCTAGTTAAAATGTGTGCTGTTTCAGATTAGAATAAAATGTAGGCTCTGCATTGGGAAAAGCTATTTAAAGAAAGCTCGTTTTTTCTCTGATATTGAGGGTGTAGAAGTAGGTGAAGACTGATCAAGAATAATTGGTTATGAATATTTTATCCATGAAGGAGTTTTCAGTGTAAAAATAAGAAGACAGAGGCAGAAATGGATGAAAATAGCATTGGGGCATCAGGAAAGGAAAAAAAAAAAAACCCCCGAACATACTTGCCTACCCTACAGTTTTTATTGTGGAAAGAGAAAGGGGAGTTGATGGTACAGGTTAGGAATATATGCCCTTTAACATCTGCGCAGAGTCTGCTCATATTTCAGATTCTGCATTTTTCCGTTCTCTAAATAATGATTGTTTTATCTGTTGGTCACTGCCCGTGACAAATACAGAAAAAACATCCAGCAGAGGGGAATGATACTTGGTTTCTCTGGATATAACTTCATCTCCCTTCTTGAGATGACTTTTTCTTCCATTTCCTACGGGTCCACTGGATGGCTCTCTGATCACTCCCATGCTGTACCCAGGCATTTCTCTGTAGTGTGATCATTTGCTTAATATCGTACTAATGCCTTTGTTTCTCAGTGTTGAAGGCAAATACTACTAATTTCAGCAGCAGAAATGATTAATCGGACAGCATTTCTATACCAAGAGCAGTGGCACAGAGAAGGACATGACTAGAGTTGCTTTGAAGGGCCAAGACTCAGTCCCTGCGGGCAGCTGTTGTTTTACACTATCTGGAAATTTCTTCAAGGAGCAGCACAAATGGGTGAAAAGGGGGGGGTTAGCGGGTTTATAGGGTGCATCATTATTCAGAATGGGTCTAGTTTATGCCTACATCTGGGTTTAAGGGTGAGAATGGTTCTGTTAGTCTCTTAGAGTAGGGTTTCTTGCTGGGATCTGAGCATCCCATGTCCTGGCAAACCAGAACAGTATGTAATTTTGCTATTTGAGATAAAAGTGTCTCACAGTGGTTGAGAGGGTGCTTTACTGGTGTTAATGTCAGTATCAAACAGTTTGCTTGGTAAGAGGCATTTGCAGGCTTGGACTTGTGCCTTGCAGGTGTCTGTATATACACTCAGTGTCAGATGTACCGCGGTGTCCACAGTTTCGTCAGGAAATGGTGGTAGTGGAGAAGTGCCTTCCCAGGGCTGGGACAGACAGGACTCTGGTTTCCACATTCTCATTATCTGTGTCTTGAGGTTTTCTCTTAGAAGAGAAATGGCAAAACAAACAGATGCAGTCTAATCTGTACTCCGCAAAATGCATGTTGTATCTTAAAAAGATATCTAGAGGGGAAGTAAATCCAAAAGGCCAATGATGCTGTAGTTGATTAAAACTGAAGAAACCAAGAGCTTTTTATAGCTGTCTTTTCCTATAAATCACCGATTTCCTCTCCTTGGGAGATTGCCAGTGTAAAATCCAAGAATTTCTTGGCATTGCTGAAGTCGGAGGAGACATAGTTTATATTCCCAGAACTGTGCAGAACAGAGCTGGGAAGTGTTTCATTTCTGCACCAAAGCAGAATAAACCTCTTTAAAAAAAATTATCATGTACATTCACAAATTAGTATAGCACTATGTAGTGGCACTATATATCAGGGAACTACTGCTTTAGTGCAGTCTCTTCAGAAAAAGACTTGGTGCATAACATTCTTCATTTCTATCTGGTTTTGCTTGAGCTGTGTCTGCACTGTGTTAGCAATATCAGAGAGCACATGAACTGTACCCCAATAATCTGCATAACTGTAAGATCAGGTTTTTGGCTTTGTTTTGGATCATTCCCTCTAGTCCTTGCTAGAACAAAGACGGGGAACAGTCCAGGAATACGGTGCTCCAGGGACCGCTCCCTAAAAGCCACTGGCTGGGATGCCATCAGGTTTGCTTCCTTCCAGCACTGTCTCGGCACTGACTTTCTGCCTCTGGTGCTGCCACATCAGTGGGCTGATGTGAGGGGTTTTTTGTTAACTGCGCCTTCCTCTGGTTTTAGTTCTACCCTGAATATTTTTCTGTATAAAACCTTTTACCTGTGAGACTCGGGAGGAAAAAAATTGTGGAGTTCATCTACTGTAAAAGTGAAGGAAGCTGGACTAGTGGAACCATGCAGCTGCTGTGCAGTAAATGGATTATTTAATAATTTAATGCAGTCAAGTAGTCTATTTATAACTTTCTGAGAAGTGTTCAGTAGTTTTCCCTAATTGCTAAACAGCCTGAAAATAGTTCCAAGGTCTTAAATGACAGAACCTCTTCTAATTAGTGAGATGAAATTCTCTCCTTGTCTCAGCAAAATTCACTTCAGGATTCTGTTAGGTTCTTAGCACCATAATGTGCTGCAAAAAAGACTTCCCAAAAATCAGCAATGTTCTGGAAGCTATTTGGAAACAAAAAAAACCCCCAAGCCTAAGCAGGAATTCATGTTAGAGCTGTACGCAGATAACATTTCTGACAACATGAATGGAGTTACTGTAATACTTTGGACCAAATCTTTCCTTATTTGCGTTAGAGGGATTTAGCTCAGATTCTTAAATAGCATAATTCATTGTTTGGTAGCTGTTGGAGCCAAGCTATCGGTATGTGAGTGAGCAAATAATTTGTCATAAGTCTGCTTTTTTTTTTTCCTTTCCCCTTGAGAGGCAGATGGAAGTATTATCTGGTGGGGTGAAGGCTGTATAGACTATCTGTCTGAAGCAGACTATTAAGCTTGCTGAAAAAGAAAGGTCCGTTGCTCCATCTCTCCAGTATAGTGCCTCTTATAGCTGTACGATTTAGAGCATCAATCTGCTGCTCAGGAAGAAAGAATCCCCCTCTTCTACTGTACAGCACCTGTCTGTCTTCTGAGTACTCTCCAGACAACTTGTGCGAACAGCAGGCAACATATTGTACTCGTTATCATGTGAAGATAGGTTAGCATTAGCAACCAGAATATTTTTGTCTCAGGAAATACCTATAGCTTGGTTACTTCCTTCAAGACAAAATCCAACTCCATTTCTCAGGTTTGACAAACACTCTGGATGAACTATTTTTTTTTTTTCCCCTCTTTTGTGATATGTCTCCGGTGTTCGGGACTGTTATAAAAATTTTAAATTGCTGACCAAAAGATGAATGTTCTGTAGCTCTAAACCAAGCCCCAGAAGCAGAAGTGATGATTGAAAGGTACATATCAGTTTACTATCTAGATACTTTAATTTTTGATGCATTCAGTCACTGAAGAAATAAGAGACTTTTTTCTAGTTCTAGATGGAATGATAATGACAGAAGTGATTTATGTCCTCTGTCTTAAAGTATTTTGCCTAAGCTAAGGTTCATGAAGGAGATGAACAGTAAGACGGGTAAGCCATAATGAGAAAAGTAGTAAAATGTTTTCTTATCTGGTACCGAAGACAGGAACATAACTAAGTTAGAAATAAAAATTATAATTTTCTTTTAGTTTCATACTCTTGCTTCATTTACATTTTAATAATTTAATATTTGTTAAGTATTATTTTGAGCTGGTACCTTACCTCATAATACTCTGGCAGTGGTAATCTAAACTGGAAGAAACTTTCAATTAACTAATATGTTGCTAATAACTTTTTAGACTGCTAAGCAAAACAAGAATAAGATTATTATAGATGGATTTTAAATTATGAAAACATAAAGCTATAGAAAACCATTAATATGAAAGAAATGAGGACAATATTGTGCCTATGTACCATAACTGACAATTTGAGCAACCACGATTCTTCTTGTTAGCTAAGAATTTTAAGGGGTGTGAGCTGCTTTTATTGGTTCATTTTAAACACGGATGCATATAGCTATACCTACATTTTTTTTACACATGTGTATGTCTATGCAGACACACATCTGTTAACTGTATATATAGGAAATCCAGATACACATCTCTGACAATTATATGTTTGTCTATGATTGTTTTCCTCTTTCTTTACTCTATTAGGCAGTAATCATTCTACTTCAATTTGTATCTACTCTTGCAGTGCTTAGAAAGGGAACAATCCAATTTGCCCTAGAGATGTAATTCAGTTTCATATATTACTGTTTTAAATGCTTTTCTCCCGCAAAAGCTGGATCTTTGTTTCTGGGCTCTAATGAGAGATACTAAGGTATATTTTTCACATTTATACCTCTGCTCCTTTCACTCTATACTAACTCAACTGGTTAAGGTAACAAGAAAGTGCAAAATGGAAGGAATAAAGAATTTTGGAATTTTTTTACCTAAGAGAATATTAAAAATAAACTAGAAAAAGTTAATTAGGTAAATTCTTATACTGGATATATTTCTTATGATGTGTGGTTTATAAAATATTATAGCAGTCTTAAAAGACTTTAAAACGTCTTCGTTTGAGAAGATCTGAATGCTTTATTTGCTTTAAATTGGCTCTAGGTATTTAAGGCTTTATTTATATTAAAGGATTGGGGGGGTGAGGAGGGGGTAACCCAAACTCTAATTCCAGATTTTTAGGAAGAATATTTGTTGCAATGTTCAGTGCTACTGTAGCTCTGAGGGGTACGCGAGAGAGGAAGAGAATCCTGAAGAGAGGGAGGTGAGAGATTTCTATATCATACAAAGGAAGAAATTGTATTAAAGTTTTAACTTCAAAAAGCTTTCCAGGTCAGCAAGTCAGTCTTTGTAGTGAAGGGAAAAGGGACAAGCCAAGAGAGGCAGTAGAGAAGGGTAAGTTGATAGTCCCAGCTCTCCTCAGAGGCAGTGGGGTTTCCATGGCCAAGCCGTGACATAAAAGTATTCTTCGTAACAGATAGAAGAGATTTCTAACTTAGTCATCAAGAAGTTAAGGCTTGACTCTAATAAACTCTTGGTTTTCATTTGAGGCTTATGTAATATTTGTAAGACAACTTTGGTGTCTTCATTTTCCCGGAGTAAGAAAGAATAGAAGATGATGAGGTCTCAAGTTTACTCCTATCACCTTAATATCTATAGTGAGTCTCAGTGCAGCTTTGTAAAGAAGGTTTGCAGAGTGCATTGGCACTGATTGCTATGCTGGTGGAAGAAAAGATCAAATGACCAGAACTTGGGGGCTATCTTTTTTCTTTTCAATGGTGAATTTTCTTGAGAACATCAGTCTGTTGGTTCATGCTGACATTTGAATAATTCTGTTGAGGTCTGAGAACTCTGCTAGCTCCTAGAACTCTAGCTACTGTGCAGAAACTAATTGTTATATGATTTAATGATAAAATTTGGAATTCTATTAACTTGAAAAAAATGCAAGCTCTCCTGATTATTTTCATATCTTCATGTCTGAACTGCAGAACTAAGCAATTAAGTGAGCTGTAGAAATATTGGCTTTTTTATCTTGTCTGACCTGCATGTTCTCTCACTTTTAAGATACTTCTTTTTAACTATAGGGTCTAAAAAGATTTATATCAGGTCTGAAAATCAGGATGAACTCTATTCCCTTCTTAGGGCTATTCTTATGCCTGATCTCTACCATTGCTTCCTGTTTCTTGGCTTTTTCCCTCCCCATGGACAATGGGTTAATGTAATAGTGCCTAACTGAGACACTTTTCACTAAAATTGGTATGTGTTTCAAGAGGTTGGATGCAGAATTGTGGTGCTTGTCCAGTGCAGTTCAGGGGAATGGTGGGGAATACATACGAGCAAACTTTAAGCCAGAAATGAAATCGAGGATCCAGGAGAGCTCTGGTCTGTCTTCTAAATAAATACCAAAACCGCGTGGAAATAAGCATGATGGTGTTCATAGGGCAAGGAAAAATCAGATCTTTGTCCACCCCATGAAAACAATGTCCATGCCTTGCGGCCTTTGCAACCTCCTTTGCAGGAGATACATTTAAAATAAATACAAACTGGTAAAATGTATAGTTTCATTCAGAACCAGTGTGAACTGTCAGCACAACCAAGTCGCTGGAATTCAGAGCTGTGCGTGGATGGTGAAGCAGCAGCAAATGAAAATGTGGTCCATTGGCAAGACAGCAGCAACTGTTAATTAATTTGGGAAACAAAAGAGGGTGAAAAAAATCTCTTAGGCAGTGTGGACTTGAGCTAAAATAGTACAGCAAGATTAAAATCAGTAATTGCCAGGGGTGTTAATTAGAACTGGGACCACACATACAAAGTGTGTCTTACAGGATATACTAAAGAAGTCACGTCTGAGTCAGGTTACAGAGAATAATGATTTTGCTTTAGCCTATCTTGTATTAAATAATTTTTTCCTCTACACAGTGTATGTAGTCATCAGGGAAAAGAGCTTATTAGAACTCAAACGATAGCCAATACATCTGCCTGCATCCTCTCAAATTTCAAACTCCCGTATGTCTGCTCCAAAGCTGCAAACTCAGCCACAGTATTAAGGAGTGTTAATGGAAATTCCTTCATTTTCTTCAGGTTATTTTAAAATTTCTGACAAATCAAATGACATTATAAAGACTTTTAGCAGGTTTAGCTCAGTTTCATTAATCCTTTGGTGGATCATAAATATTTGAAGTTGATTATTTAAAAGGAGAAAGGAGATAAAGGAGGATATTTACCTGTGAGCTAATTTGAATAAAAATATTAATGTATCTCAGCATAGAATTTTCCTTTCTTTAAAATCTCAGCTATCAACTGAGAACTTCCAAAAATCAGTTTGTTCTCCTGAAAACTTGAAGACACAGATGTAAAACTGCAAGTCTTAATGTATTGTCAGTTCTACATAAGTCTTTATATTCTTCAGTCACATGGATTTCACTGCTAATAAATGTTTGTACATAAAGTTCATTTATGGTAATCTTCTCCACAGAGTAGTATTGGATTACAAAACTAATTGTCATCCAACCTCTTTTCACTCCAAGACTTTTTGAGTTTATGACTTCTTGCAATTCTTAAAAGAAACCTCCCCCTGCTACCATCATCATACCGTTGACGTGCCTTGCTTTGGTATGGAAAAGTCCAAGGGCTATGATGACTGCATGATGATGCAGACCTAGTCTTTTCTGGAATTGATGGGACTTGGAAGGGCTCTTGGGCTAAGGAAGGGTTAGTTGCAGGATCAGCTTTGCTGCCCTGATCGCAGAAGCATTAAGGAAATAAATTTCCACTGACTGTCAAGTATTTTTAAAAGTATACTTTTTTCCCGTCTGCTATTCTTGGGCAAGCCTACATTACATCAAAAAGTTTAATTTCTTTAACGGCTGTTAATGGACAGGAAAGTAAGATTGGAAAGTCAGTGCAACTTGCATATAGTAAGAGCTGAGTTGAGGGATGATAAACTGTGTAAAACACCCTGGGTTGTGGGCCAGGAGGAAAAAGCAGCCTGCTCTTCCACCCTCAGTAGCAGCGCTAGCCAGCCTCTTCGTGTGCAAAGGGAGCTTCTGTCCCATGTAATTCCTCTGGGTACTTGACTGCTTCTGCCAGGTATGTGTATCCTCACCGGGGGAGATTGGCATAAGGAGTTTGGGGCTCAACGCTGCTTTTGATCCTGAGGTGTTCAATTGAATGGCTCTCTCCATTGCAAAGGTAAAAGCCTCTACTTATTTTTGTCATGCAAATAGCTGAAATGGCTCCCATATTTCTCAAAGTTAAACCTATCCAGTAGATGACTGGTGTTCTGATCTCAGTGGGGTGCATGAACCTTTCTAAATACACTTAATGGAGCTTCCTATTTGTGTTGGGAGCTTAGTCACCCTACTCAAAGTTCTCCTGTCTTGTGCCAGAGATATGAAGCAATGAGATTCTCCTACTAACAAAAAAAAAGATCCCTAGTAAGAGGCAACATTAAATCAAGTTCCTATTCCTCCTGTTGGCACTGTGCAGCCAGGCATAAGGCAGAACCATATGTGCTTCTCTTAAGTGCTGATTTGCTGAAGTGTTGTTAGCCAGATTTAAGTGTTCTCCTTTAACTGTTAATAATTGTGTTCTGGGACACTGAGTTATGGTCCAGAAAATCACCACGCTTTTTTCCAATATTTGAAAATGTGGTTGGGTGCTAGAATGAAAAAAAAAAAGAATTATTTTGATTGTTTAGGTATATTTTGTTTATATACATGCTAACACACGCACATGAAACTATGTGAATATAATACACAAATTTAACTACCGTACACGAGAATGGGAAACTGGACATGTATTTTGTGTACAATAGAAATTAGAGGTCATGCAGAGTAGAAGTACCAGATCAAATGCTTCTCATTTCTGGTAGCTTTGATAGGATCCCAGCCAGCCCTTGCACTGCACAGTCCTCTTCCTAGGTCCACAGTCTGCTCAGCACAAGCAATACTCCAAATGCACGTGAACTCTGGCGAGGTTCAAAGTCTTAAGTCTTCAGGATTCCGATCTTCAGGACTCTCTCTGTAACCTAGCTCTATGCGTACTGCAGACTATGCTAAAAGTATTTTTAGTCGACTGTATTTTTTTGGTTATTTTATCCAATATCTGCTTTGAATTATCTGAAAGAGTAATACAGGAAAGAAGTGCTTTTGGCCTTCGCCAAATGGCTACAGGATCTGGTCAGCCTTCCCTTTAGCTCTGCTGAGCCCAGTCTCAGGCTGTGAGAGGTAGCCACATCCTGGTAAAAGCCAGTGAGGCATACCTTTATGAATGGCTAAATTAATATCAGTAAGACTAGCTCAGAGAAGAAATTATTTTTTACGAACACTCCTCTGGGAAGAAATGTTTCTGAACCTAAAGAAAAAGCAAGCACAGGAGAGAGGCGGGAAGGGATCAAATCAACAGGAGTATGGGAGCGGCGATAGCCAAATATGTGGAAGGTAGATGGAGAGCAGCATTGCAACACAAAATCAGGGTTTACTTCTCCAGTCCTGATGGTGGTTTTTTGTTTTGTTTTGTGTGTTGGTGGTGTTCCCCCCCCCAAAAAAAAAACCCAAACAAAACCAGGTAAGAAATTTGGAGTCCAGAACTGTGAATTCCTTCTCAAAATTGAAGTACAATCTGTTCTGCACATCTGTGAATGCAGATGGTCACTGTTCTTAATTATTAAGCATAAGAACTAACACACTTGATTTGGCTGAGATAAAAATCATGTATGTAGCTTGTGTTATTCAGCTGTCCTGGCTACACGTTTAGCAAAATAGCAGCACAATGACTGTTTTCACAACAAGAATCTACATACATTTAGTATAGTAAAAACAAAATTTATTTTATAAAATATAGCAAAATTGGGTGCTAAATCTGAAATTGGTTTGTTGTTAGTAGGAAATGGCACCTTTCCCCCACATTCTATTGCAAGGATTTTAGGTCACTTTGTGTTTGGCTTTATGTGTTAGTACATAATTTATAAATGTAGTTGAAAATGTAGTACAGTCTTCTATTATGTTTATTGCTTTTTTGTTTGTTTTTCTTGCCTTGCTTTTCATCCTTAAAATAACAAAGGATAAATACCTGTCAGATAGGGAAAACTACAGGACACCATACTACTGGTGCCTGCAAGTATCTGGGAGAAACAAGCATGGGAAGATAGAACTTACTTGTAGTAAAATAAGACAGCAATTTAATTAAAAGAAGCCTAGGAGGAGGAAATAGTCTTGGGCTAAATGATAAATGAAAGACACTATTAATACTTAGGTAGTATTTATAACTGAGGTACCTTATTTATTGATCTGGTCTCTGTCCAAAGTATGAAAGTTAAAGAATTGCAGTGCATTTTTTTTGTGCATTTGGAAGGAAGGTGAGCCCAACCTCTGTAAGTAGCACAAGCAAATTGCAGTATCATGCTCTTCCTGTGTATACAGACTTCTATATCGTGTGAATTGCCTCTTTCAGTGTTAAGAAACGCAGCGGTCAATGGTAGATTAAATTTGTGTGTTTTGTTTCCCTACCAAGTGGGGGGAAAAATAAAAAAATGAATGATCATGATGGTCATAGCATTAAGTCATTAAAATTCATTTTTTGAGACAGCTTTCTTTTTGCTGCAGATATATCACTTCTTTAGAATATGTTTACAGAAAATTCAAGAAAAACATGAGCTTGCATTGAATTGAATGTCTTTAGCAGTGTCATCGTAATATAGAAACTTGCTCCCTTTTTTATATAGAGTGGTTGTAGTTAGTTTTCTTTGTATGCTGTTTCTTTTTTATTGCCATGAATTAGAAATAACACCAGTGAAGTCAAGAAGGCTACGCTGGTGTAAAGCTGATGTAACTAAAATGGAAATAGGGATCCGTCAGTGCTGCAAGAAGCTCTTTTCTCTTCAAATAATCCATTTCCTTACAACCTGTGATTTTCACTACTTATCAGCAACATTTTTCTGTCTTTTTTCTAAGTCTAAGGGTAGTTTTTATTATAATTCAGATACATGTTCAATCAGTGCTATCTCTAGAAGAAGCTATACTTTTGACTTGTCAGACAATGTATGATTAAACCTATGGATAAATACTTATTTTGGCCTGAATCGTTTCAGAAAATCTATCACTTAACCTGCTTCCTTTGAAACTCTTACACAGTTTTAGAGCTCTGTGAAGATATTGCTCTGTCAATAATGGGGACCCAGCTCTCTATGTGTAGATAAGGAATGAAATACACCTTCACTACCCATATAACTACAGATTCACCTGTATTTACCTTTGAAAAGAAATCATCTGCTCTATAAAATGTTGGTCTAATTACTTTTCTGTGAGTAGAGTGCAAAAAAAACCCCAACGCTGTGCCAGTGCGAGTTTTTAGTATTTTAATTTGAATTGCTAAAATTGATATTTAAAATGGGACTTTGTTGTGATTCCACTGTAGTGCTAAAGGGAGGGAAAAAGGAAACAAAAAAATTCACCATCAGAAATTAAAAACTAAATAGCAAATACAGCTACTATTTAGGGCGAAACCAAAGCCTTCCCCCCCCCCCCCAAAAAAAAAAAAAAAAAAAAATTAAATTGTAAATGCTGGGGAGGGCAGGCAGATAATTGGGGTGTGTGTGGGTATGTATGTGCAAAATTGAACTGTTGCTTGCTAGGTGCAACCAGTCCGGGTTGTTTGTAAACTTTGCTAAGGCATGGGCTTAACGAAAGTGGCACATCCTGAATTCTGTAATGACTAAAGTGACATGAGACAGAACCACCAAACAAAAGGCTGATCATAGGAGGATGAAGAACCTGGCTGGAGGAAAGATCCTGGAAGTAGAGGAAGGTCCTGGAGATCAGAGGGATGCGTGGAGGCAGATGCTAAAGTGCCACCCAGGACCAGTAGCTGTGAAGAGCTGCATGGCACAAAGTGATGTGACTTTCTGCCCAACCTTCCTGCACCTCTCTCCTGGGAAGGGACCTTGAGACCAAGTGAACCTGATGCTGAAGTGGTGGTGCAGGGAGCAAGTGTGCGTACCTGAAATAAGTAAGGTAAAAAGCTCTAATCTCACTGTTTCTTAAGTAAAGCCCAGTACCTAGATGTGTTATAGGTTGTTGTTTACTCTGTCACACCCATGAAAGTTAACTCCTCCATGTCTATAATAATTAGCTTTGGCAGGTTTAAATTGATTGAAATTCTATTTTTATCTGAAATAACTATTTTTTCTATTTCAGCAAAGTGGAAGTTACTGATTTGTTTGTATTAAGAAATTTTGCTTTTAGTATCGTTGCTACATGAAAGACAAAGATGATTTATATGTACACTATACACTTTAGATAGCTTGTGTTGTTTACTAACAGATTGTATTATAATTAAAGTAACTTAACGTCCCCCAGAAAGTTCTCTGAAATCTTCAGTAGTATGAAGACGGTAAGCGAAGGCTTTCCAAGAGCTTGCGTGCACGTTCTCTATTTAGGCTCTTGTTTGCGCTTGTAGCGGAGGTGTTACCTGAAGTTGATGATTCAGTTAGTCCAGCCTCATGTTCCTTTTGTAACATCAGTCCTTCATGTGCAGATACACTTCTGAGCTGTATTTACCCAATTCAGCATTTGCTTCTGAACAATTGTTGAGAAGTATAAGGGAAGTACATGCTGAAGACTGGAAAAGCAGTCTGGAGGATTCTTGCTGCAGAGTAGAGTTACGGTGTTGTCACAATTTTGGGATCAAAGTTGGTCTAATGGGGATAAAAGACACCACAGGGTCACTTCCTCTTAATTAATCTGAGATAATTTTCCTCTATTTGCAGGAATGTTAACCATAATCAAGAGATCAGCTGGGGAAGACATACTGAAAATAAGGAAAAAAAACCCAAAATAACCCAACCCCCCTCCCCCCCAACTACAACAAAAACCCCCCAAAAACCACAGAACAAACCACACCCAAACTCTTTCTACAAATGGGGCTAGCTTTGGAAATGAGTATTTGTGTACTGTGAAATCCAAAACCCTTTGGCCCTATAGATTTTTATGTACACCTTTTCAATGATATGTCAGATAGGTGCAAATACAAGAACAAATAGTGATTTAAGGAAATAAATACACAAGCTGTGGTCAGCTTTATTTGACCTGCTATGAGATATGTACGAAAAGTATCAGCCTTATTTCTTCTACTTGGCAAAACATGACAAAACATGAGGGTAAAACATACAAACTATTTTTTATTACGAAGCATGGAACTTTTTTTTTTACACAATTATTCAATTGCTTTTCCCACCTCTCTTTCATATTGACTAATGAGCTTGTAGTTACTCTGAGCTTCAGAAAGCTTTAACACAGAGGTTAAACCATTTTACTGTGCACTTTGCACATCTGAATTTTGCATGCAATTTAGCTGAAATCTTTGGGTTAAGGAGTAATTTTTTTCAAGCCTTAAATCTTTGAAAATGAAGAAATGCAAATCTGTAGAAAATACCACACTAGCACAGCTGCTAGAGCAGTACACCGTAAGGTTATTTGGCACAATGCATACTCAACCCCTTTGGCCCAAAGGATATGTAAGAGCATATATCCCCATTAGCAAGTGGTGTGGCTCTACAGAGGTCTGGTAGAGGGGAGGAGCTGGTTGGAGGATGTTACGTCTGCATTAAAGGCGCTGGAGGGGAGATTATTCTGTAGCATCTGTAGTTGGATCCTGTCAATTGAGAGAAGTGCTTTGGTTTGGCTCCTGGATGCTGCCTTTTGCTCAATTTCATCCACAAAGAATTTCCTTCATGTGCTTCAAGACTACTTCACTAGGCAAACTAAAACACAGTAACGATCAGGTGTGTCTTCTTAAAAACAACAAAAATGACAACCCATAATCTGTTATTGTTGTGTTGCAAAGACCTCGATTCTGTCCCTTATCTCCTTGCGCTATTTTCATTTTTCCAGAAGTCATTCGGTAGTGCGGTGGGAATTCTAGCTGCAGCAGTACACCTGTGTTTGGAAGGACGGTGCATATTTCATTGTGTGGTTCAATATGTAGTCTCACTGATGGAGCAGAAGTGTTTTTACCAGACTGTTTGTCACTGTTCTGCTCTGGGAAAAATAGTCTCTGGGAGAACAGAGGAGTCTTCTGAGATAAAATGAAGCCCTGGAAACCTTTAGGCAGCCTGCCATGATTTGTGGGAGCATGCCTCGTATTTATGTGTAGGCTGGGAGTGGGCTTTTCTCCTTCCCTTGATTCTGCTTGGCACAAACACAAGATTGTTTTGGTGAGGATAAATTGCTCAGGTGTTGTTTCTGGGACACTTCTAATAAGGATGGTGTTAAGATGATTGCAGGAGAAGTTGGTGATTTTAACATCATTACCGCATGTTTGGAGGAGCCTGACATTTAGCTAAAAATCAAAATGTAGGAACATCACAAAGTAGCAGTTAATATTGATTTTTGTATGTAAGGAGTCTTTGATTGTTGTGGGGGTTGCTTGATTTTCCTGGTTTATAAATTACAGTTTTGCAGGATTTTGTTTGGTTGCTCACTTTTTTGCTTCCACCTTCACTGCCTCTAGGTTATCCTTGTGAAGTAATGGTCTCCACTCAAAATCCTTTCTAGATCTCACAGAAAATCCTGAATGTGTTTCAAGAAGGACACCTTAAACTTTTCATTTCATTTTCAAATCTTTACTTGATAGAATTCAGAGCACGAGGGAGATAGCAGTATTGCCTTTGGCTTTTAATAGCTATATTTTTGTTGGCAAAAATGTGATCATTTGTAGTGCTGGTCTAGCTATTCTCTAACTATTATTGTCAGATATTGATATCAGTAGCGAATAATGTGCCTCCTCTGATAATGTCTTCTTTAAAAGACATTAATATAATCGTAAGATTGGGTAAAGTTAATAGTAATATGTACCAGAGAAATTCTGTCACCTGTTACGATAATGATTCTTCTGGATGCCACACTGTAATTATACAAATGAATGGAAGATGTCTATCTTGGTTGGGTTTTCAGTTGATTGGATGGCACAGGTTGTTAATCAAGCTAGAGAGAGCATTAAAAGCCCTGTGTGGGAGTATTTCTCATGCTGTTCTCGTTTTTTTTTTTTGTTTTATTTGACATTTCTTTTTACCAATTTCTCTGAAGACTAAAGGATAAAAAGCCAGACCAGGAGAAACAGAATCTTCTCACTTTCACTGTTTCCCAACAAATCAGGTAAAGACAAAAGGAAGACAACTGAGACTGAAAGTTTGTATTAAAAAGCAGCATATAAATGAATTGTGATTTACTTAATTTTCCAGACAAGTCTGTTACAAAGAACAGAATGTGGAGAAGAATGATTTTTGTTTTTTTCTTTCTGAAGGAACATATTCATGCAGCTAAAAATGCAGATTCAAGCTGACTAAAAGTATTTGGAAGTCTGGTCAAAAAAATCAATTCTTTTGTAAGTCTATCCTAGTGCAAAGTATTTATGTAAATAGTAAAGTTCACTACATTGAGTCCATAGCAATTAAAGAACACTCCTTAAGTTAAATGCTTTGGTAAAGTGGAATGTCAAGCATCTATCTTGGCTTTAGTGATATAACAAGTATTTCTTTGAAGGCATGCAAGATGGTTCCTGTACCCCCGTGGCCTGGGCACCTTGCTGGAAAATGGGAGACCAGTATTGGGTTGTCTGTTTGGACATATATTTGGTTATTTCTGCAAGCTGAACAGCTCCAACAGGAGAGACAACTCAGAAATAATCAGTGGGCCATTTGATACTGAAGGGGGGGGGGAAATCTATAAGATGTTTCCCTGGGCCTTTTCCTCAGTTATACAAGGAACTGTTGTTCTACAGTCTGGAATGATTTGCAATTCCTCTTACCTTAGAGAGCATCTCCCCGTCTCGGATCCGAAGACCAGTCCTTCAGAAAGCCCGTAAGTGGCTTCTCTCTAGTATGACGATGTTCCTTTTAAAACAGCCTTCATCCTCCTTTTGTCCATTTCTTTCCCAACATACTGATTTTTAAACTTATTCCCAAAGCTACATATATTTCTGTTCCCTGAACATTTCAACCATTATTAATTTATTGCCAGGACGCTGTATGGGCTACCACCCCTTTTAGAGATGGGGATGGCATTCGTACCTTCCACTTGTCCTTTTCCTTCGCTGTCTCTTCCCCCAGAAGAGCCTTTGACCTGTTCGGTGGGCGGGTGTTCTGGTCCGAACTAGAGCCGGTTTTTAAGTGCTTTAGGGCCTTCTGTGAAGGACAGGAAATGTGAAAACCCACTGATGGGGGAGTGGAAGTCAGACTAAACGCCATCTTCCCGCTAGCAGAGCATCTGTAGCCGAAATGTTAATGTCTAAGTGGATTTTTATTAGAAATAGGTCTCCAAGATTCTAATTCAGATGTCTGAGGTTGACGGCAATATCAATAAAAAGCCAGCAGCGTGGCCTTTATTCCCTGCTCCGGTGCTGACATGTGACAAAAATAAGCATGATAATTTTATAGCTGCTTTTTTTCTGCCCAAAACATAGCTACATTAATCTGAAAGACAGCTGATTTTTCAAGGTCAAAAGTGCCTAGCTACAAATTGATGAGCTATTATGCGTGTCTGTGGTTTCTTTGATGGTTCTGTATTAATAATACGTGTGCAGAACAGGCCATAAAAATTCCATTTAAGGGTATTAAAACATACTGGGACATTTAATCAGGTTAGAATCCCTGTCAGTTGGCTGAGGCATGGTGGTGTTCCGTCCGTCATTACAAAGTGTGCAGAATTTAGAGATGAATGCCTGTTACATCAGTTCAGATTTCACTGGAATGACCTTTTTGTTTTGGGCGTTTGGCTAATGGTTCAGTGGAAATACATTGCACAAGTGTGGGTACAGTACTGGCCAGCAGAGTAGTCTGTTGTTCCTACTGCAAGCAAATTTATATAGAAAGACAGAAGAACAGAAAATATTTCCAGTGTCACTAACAAAGCTTTTGTAATAGGAATATATGCATTTTGCAGCAAAAATGTATTAAAAAGTAGGTTGTTTCATCAGCTTCCGCTATTTAGTCTTTAAGGAATAACTTTGCTAGGGTTGTAACTTTGCACATGGCTGTTCTTAAGCAACCTTACCATTAAAATGAATCTACATTAGAAATTATTGCGGTTTAAAATAGATATTTTGAGGTAGAGAGTTTTACTGTGTAACAAAAAAGGTGGTATTTCTAACAAGGTTAGACTCTACATAAAATCTGTAAGATAATGTTGTGCGTAAAGTCCCATTACACAACTCCAAGTTAAATTGTCCCTTTTTAAATTGAATTTGAAGTAGCTGCAAAAGCAAATGAGTCTGGGAATGAAAATAAAGCTAGACATTGGAATTGCACTTTTTATGTACATTATGTTTTTACATATAGTAAATGCTTTTGTTAAAAACAAAGATTTTCTTAATACAATTAATTCTGATTTTGAACAATTTAGCAGTTTTTTTTTTTTGGCAGATGCTTTAGAAAAGGAAAAAGAAGATTTGGTTTTATACCGGAAAGTCTGGATATAGTCCTTGCCTCCATTTTTAAAGTAATACCTTGATAAATCTGCCATTTTTGTCACCGTGATAGTCTTATTACTTACATGGGTTCACTTGAAGTGCAAAATATTCAGCTTAATAAAATATGTCTTAATGGATGTTTAACCTATTTCAATCTCGTTAAGAATTTATGATACTGTAAGATACTTGATATTTTGTGCTTTTGTGTTACATATGTTTAAAACCACCTCAAATGTGCAATTTCTCATGCTTTCATTATTTTTATAATGAAAAGTCAGATCCTTTCATTCCTTCTGCCTGCCATTCCGGTAATGCCCAGTAGAAACATCTTCTAAGTTGAGCATCAGTTCATAATTTACCCTTTATTATTTTTTTTGTTGGTTTTTTCTCTCTCCAAAAAGGAAGAGAAGTCGCATGGGCAGTTCCCTCACTTAGAGTAAGCTCAGTGTCACTTGCCTTGGAAGCTTTGCCGTGTGCGCTGTGCTTGCTTGGGGTTTGTCCTCCCTGTTGGCAGAGACTGGCTGGCCAAAGGGTGAATAATGCTCCTGCCTGCCAAGAAGTGGACTGCTGCACTCCTCTTCTGAAACCGCAGCCAGTTTGGCTCCTGGTGAAAATTTGATAGAGGCAATTCTCAAAAGCTGGCTTTTTTGATGATGACAACCTGTTCTGTTAGCTGTTGCCCTGGCTGAGCCGGAGTGAGGGAGAGGAGGTCCCCCGAGCTGGCTTATGTGAGTGGAAAGCCTTCAGTGCTTTCAAGGTGAAACGCATCTATTCGCTACTTTCCTGAATAATTAAATAATTGCAGTATTGCTAAGGAAGCAGAAAAAAGAGCAGAGATCTGGCTATAAAGGCTCCTCTGCTTCCAATCACAGTCCTCACATTCAATGGGCAGAATTGTTCATCAAAATGTTGAGAAAAATAATAAGGGGTTAAACGCCATACAGGGAGTGAAGTTCGGGGAGTAAATGGTACATTACATCATGGGACCTTGTAAGGATAGCTGTAGCCATTTTTCAGCTATTTTCTATGTGATGTGCATAATACTCCCAGTAAAGGGCATCTTAGGAAAACATATGAAAAATGGAAGGATGTATAGTTTTGATTTCAGTATCTTTATTATGACATGTCCTTATATTCTTTCTTAGCATATAGCATAAGAGAGAAAAAGGAAACTCAGGAGATTATAAAAGGCTTTTTATTAAAGTGATACAGCTCTAAATAATTGTCTTTTTCATGAATATAATAAAAGCTAAAGCTATTTGGCAAGTAAAATCCTGGCTAAGCGAGCACTTTAGAAAAACTGTTTTACTTCCGAGTACTGGATGTGCTAATTACATGATCTGATGTCTTACAGAGAAAAAAGTGTCTCGAGAGATTCCTTATTAAATATCAGGAGGTGTTTTCGCATAGTTCTGTAGAAAATCTTTCCAATAAGTGGCCGCTATAAATAGCCTGTGGGTCTCCAAAATGACAGCCCTCTTACGGGAGGCCCGTACTACTGCATTGGTGGGCGAGTAGTGTTCACTCATTACATTTTATTGGTTTTTTTTTAAACACACTTTCTATTACAAGCCAACTGCTGATTGCTAGCAATATATCAGACTCTTATTTTCACTGTATTTTTAAATAATAACCCGTAATCCTTTAGTAGTTACGATATAAAATCTAACCACAGAATGAAATGTTTATTATCAATTTTCTCTCACCATAAGTTGACCTTTTTGCAGTATGTGGCAAGCATTGGTAGAACGAAGTACTCAGATTTTTGTATAGACATAAGATACTGCTGTGCCATCAGTATTAATAAGTAGTAATAGTACTGGTAAGAATAGCAATCTCTCTACATCACCCATTTTAAGCGCTGAGATTTTCTGTACGACCTTGGTCTAATCTCTCTGCTATCTCTGTGCAATTAATACCTTGAGTAATACAGTATTAAAAAGTTTTTTAAATACACAGGCTTAAGACTTGCATTGCTTCCGTGCTCTCTTGTCTGTGAATTATGTGCTCCAAACCCATGTTTGAATGCAGTTTCAAATTTGGCTCAGGATTTCAAACTTTTTGATGTTTTAAAAACACGTTCAGAGCTGATTGGCTCCCGCTGTTATCTGTAGTAACAGCAAATTTGTTTCTAGATTTAGGTTGTGAGGAGAATACCTGTCATGTTACTTGTAGCTGACAAAAATATGCTAGCAACACTTCTCTTAAGTAGCATCACAGCGTCTCAAAGAAGCGTGCTTAAGGTACTGCGTGATGAGAAGCTGGGCAGCGAGTATGAGGGAAGAGTCTCCTTTCATTTATGCCCTTAAGCGTTACAAACAGAGCTGCCATCAGCAGTGAGTTACATCTTTCCTGATGCTTAGCGTATGAGCCATAAGGGATCTCCTTGGGATCCTGCTTGCATATGTTCGCACTCTGTGGGATTTGCAGATAAGGGTACCTCAGCTGCTCTGTGCTGGGTGAGAAGCTCTTTGTCTCCTGAAGGACTATTTCTCTGCATATTTCATTTTCTTCTGTAGGTCCTAAGCAGGAATTTTACTATGGCTTATAAGATGCCAAAGGAGGTTTTGCCTCTTGTGCTGCTTCCTTTCCAGGAAAAGTTCGCAAATTTTTCCTGATTTAAGTGTACCTGTCTTCAAAAGCTGGATGATAGACATTTATAGGCTTCCCCCCTCCAATTATGGTTACCAGTTCTACCTATTTACAAGTATGCTTGTCACAGGCAAAGAGAATATTGCTAAAAGAATGTCTATCTAATAAAAATTGAATTATTGCAAGAGGCTTGGTAACATCTTGCATAGTTGGCAGCATGCCAATTTATGGTACTAATGAATACATTTCTTGATAATTTTTAAATTTACAACTGCAATTAGCAAAACATTTCTCCATCTACAGGTGAAAAAAGATTAAAAAAATATGATTGTGGATAACTCAAAATGCTCCAGAGGAACCACATTATCTGCTGACTGCCAAATAAAGATGGTGAAGTTAGTTAAGTCTGCTTCTCAGAGAACAAGACAGCTGTCATTTAATGCGACATTCTCAGTCTTTTGTAGAAACAATTATAGCATGCAAATTTTTATTCACTTATGCAGCCTGCACCTTCACTTCTACTGATACAAACATATGCATTTTAATAGTATTCTATAGTTGCTATAAATCGACTAGCTTGTGACTACTTAGGTTGTTTAACTGGAGGCCAAAATGTATCCACTTTTTTCATTATATTTTTATTATTATTATCTACCAAAATATTTTAAGTTGCTTGTACTTAGGCTTAATTTTTTGTTTTCAAGTAAAATACCTGAAGAACTAAATACAGTTTCAGGTTACTTGCTGACAGTTTTTATTCCCTAAGCATGCTTGTATGGCACAACGCAGGGTCCTACCCTCTGTGTATGCAATTTTTAATATATTACTATTTACATTGTTTTAACTATGTCATAAAATACACAGGCTGTGTGGTGCAGCCTGAGCAAACATTGCAGCACTCAGTTATACTCTGAACCTTTGGAATTTAAATGGTAATTAAACTATGATGTGCTTTCCACACGATGCAAATCCAGAGGCTACGCGTCTCTCTGTTTATATTATAGCACAGCCATCCTCCGAACTGTGTGGTGCACAGGGGTGAGTCTCTCCTCTGGGAACTGAAATGTGGATAGTTTTGGAGCCCCTGTAATATTTGCTATTCAACAGTAAGGGTCCTGATGCAGGAAAGGTGTGTGGGAGAAGGATTGCGGGGGGGAAAAGCATCTCTAGAGGCAGGAATTTCACCTCCAAAACGCGGATGCTCTCAGTTCTGCTCTGTGAGATTACTTTGAAGCAAGGACCAGTCCTGGATAGCCTGGGGTTTTTGCAACACACTCAAGATTTGCACCCTGAATCATATTTCCTTGTGATGGCAAGGTTTTCAGATAGGGGAATCTGAGCCTTTTTTTGAGAGGAGCGGGATGGGGGATCTGCTAGCCATGGGCTCTGTCCGTGTAAATGCTCTGAAAGGATAATATAAACCCACCAGCTTCATATGCAGAACAGATCTCTCTTTTTAGGAATTAATGAATAGATGTTTCGGAAATACAAAAATCCTAATAAAAACCTACAGCTTCCTATCCAGCAACTTGCCGTCAAAAAATTACTGACGTACATTGATTTCTATGGTATTTCGTATTTTCAACTTCACAAACTGCCAAGTATTAGAAAAACATACTGTACTCTAGATTCTTATAAGTCATTGCAATCTGGTACTTGAAGCCATTGTATAAGCCAAATAACATCTGTTACTTAGAAAGATAGTACAACATTTTATGATCCGAAGTATTTATGAGGTGGAAGCTGACTGCAGAAAAGGAGCTCATATGGTAAAGCCAGTCAGCTGCAACTCGAACCTTGCACGGTTTTGGAGTCTTTCTCCTTGCTTTTTTTACCTTACCTTATCTTTATCAATTACCCTTATCTTTCACCTAGATATAGTCAGATTCTTCAGATAAGCCCCCCAAACACAGCATCCTCCTGGCTGCCTTCAGGAGGCTGTTCAAGCCCTGAGGACTTGCCCAGTGTCCTGAGCAGATGCCCTTGGCTGTGCAGAGGTTGGAAACCTGCTGGAACTGGGAATTTGGGTTTTTCAGCTGAGGCGCTAATTCATAATATGCCATTTTTTTCCCCCTGTGTTCAGATTTATGGGTCTAGCATTGAAAACCGATGCAAATGTCCTGGAATAGATTTTTTTTTTTTTTTTAAAAAAAAAAAGGTAGATGAAACAAAATGAGAATTTCTTTGAAATAACAATTTTTGGGGTCTTACAGAATATTAAAGTGAAGGATTGATATTCTGTATGCATAATTATTATAAAATGTATTTCAAGGTAGATAAAATGCTATGCAAAGTAACTGGAAGAGGGGGAAGAGAAGGAACATAGAACAAAGAACGTGTTCATAGAATTTAGCTCTTTCTCTTGCGAATCGTTAGTGAACTCATCCTGTTTTCAATTATTCATTGTTTTGACTGTTTTCTAAAGATATATTTCAGCCAATGCATTTTTTCAGGTCCCCTACTAGAGGAATTGCTTCAAATATTCAGTATTTATAGTTTCATGTGTGAACTGTTTTTAATGCGCATAGAGATAATAAACTGCTCCGAAATATGTTTTAAAATACGTTAGTGAATATTTTTGTATGCAGAGTCATTTGCTTGGATGCACTTACAATTGTAAATGACTTTAAAATGCAGGAGAATGCAGTCAAAATATATTTGTTAAAGGACATGGAACAAAACGCAGAAAAATCATCTTTTTGTTGTACTTGTGTATTTTAAAGTCAAGTCTAGAACACTGTTGCCTCGTATGTCCATCGTCTGAAACTTGTTTAAAACTGATTTCCAGACAGTGTAGCTGAAGTAATTTTGAGGATGTTTCCTTATATTGTAATTTCCTCACCACTGATGGAGGAATTAAAATTGGATGATGAAATAAGCCATCAAAGCTTTAGCTTCTTGCCCGTTTTCTAGAAACTTGTTAGTATCCTGGAAATGCAGCCTAGAGTTTTCTCCATCAAAACTAACGAGACTACTGTTCAGCGTGTGTGGCTAAGCATCTAAGTATGTAGACTTGTATATGTGCCTACCCAATTATAGCCATGTATGTATTGTTGCTGTTTTATTCGATCGAGGTCTAACTGCATGCGGTGTCATAAAATCATACTGTTTCTACTATTCGTAAAGAATTATAATTTCACTTAGGACTTTTCCAGTTTCTTACAATAGTCTGACTTCTGAATCATTGGTAATTTAGTATGATCAATTTTTTCAGGATTTGTGAGTTTTCAAAAAGTTAGCAGACACATTTACCTAAGAAAAATCCAGGAGAGAGTTGGATGCAATCTGCTCTAATGATTGTGGTTTAAAGTGCAATCCCTGGTGTTGAAAGCCTGAGGTAGTAACAGCTGGAACCTGGAAGAGCATTAGATGGAATTAGCATTTTACACTTACGTGGTTCCTGCATGCCTTCCCAGAGTTTTGTGGCTGGCAGCTGTCAGAGGAGATGTGGCTGTGTGAACTTTTGGTGTGGCTCAGTGCAGCCGTTTCATGTTTTGTTTTAGGTTTAAATAACTAGTTACTTCTACTGGATTTCATGTCACTTTTATTAATTGCTTTATTGCTTTCTATTTGTCGTTAATATCTCTTTGCGCCACAAGAAAATTGTTGAAGGGTTAGCAGCTCATTAAATGTGAGAAACTGAAGTACTTTTTAGCTGTATTTAGTTACGCTGGCACTTGTTTTTTCAAATATTTGATACCAAGAGTGCTTGACAAGTAATCCACGGGCAAGTGATGTGTGTTAGCTGGCATCTGAAATCCTCGGTGAGCCCTGGGGGGGGGGGCGGCATCCTCTGCTGTAGTGTCATAAAAAATGTTATCGAAGGACATGGGGCACGTGATATTAAGAAAATGATTCTGAAGCGATAGCTAGCAGGCAACGATTATTATAAACACCATATAAAGAACATCTTTTTGTTAACAAATGGCAGTGATGTTAAGGATAGGGTATGTTGTACAGCAATTGCCTTCTGCTTAGTTACCTATTTACCTGCTTAAAGCTATAAGAACTTATTTGATATCCTTTTCTTTTTAATATTACACTATAAATGGTGTATAGAGGTTCTTAGAAAGATAATACATCCTGGCGTGTATAACTTGTATGACACATTTTGGAAATGATAACGTTCTTTCCTAATTTTATCTGGTTGAAACGACTAGAGCTTTTCATTGTCCCTCACCTTTTGTGCATTAATAGACTCTAATATTCTTTCTGGAGGTGGACAGAAATAGAAAGATAAATATGCATTGCTGTAAAGATAGTGTGAATTTTTTATACATAATTAATATGTTTTTACAGTAATGTAGTGGAGTATTTAGAGCAGTATGTTTAAACTATAATCAGTTTTCATTAGGGTTCTGGAGAACCTAATAGCAGCTCATTGAGTTTTTGATAATCTTAAGTTTTGAAACAATGCTTTGAATGACAATTTAAAAGATCAACAGATAATTCTGAACTCCTTATAATCACCTACTAAAAACATTTCCCATGTTCTTTGCTTATCTTTCTAGTCTTCTAGAAGAGTTAAGGACCTGATGTTCGCAAGTTTGTAGGAAACTAAGTGATCTGTATGGAAACTGTTACTGTCTGGTAAAAAGGGAGTAAAAGCGTGTAGAGGGTGTCACCAAGGATGAAGTAAGCAGATGATGCTCAAAGATTAAGGTGAGTTAAGCATGTGATGAGCTTTTATTGTTAGTATGGTCAGTGGCTACATGGTCACAAGCTTTTTTACAGCCGTGAACTCTTACTGTTTCCTCAAGGAAGCCAGGAAAAATTGACTTTCAATTCAGGGTCTTGTTTTAAAGTAGGTTAATTTTATGGAAGATGTAGAATTGCAACTTTCAGAAATACAAGTGTCTGAACATCATCCTGAAAAGCCATAGAAGCTGAAATCCCCTTCTAAAGAATGATTCTTCATATTTACATGATTTGGCTAGCTCCATCTAAGAGTACAGTTGACCTAGTGGTAAGAAAGATAACTGTTGTAAGTATGAATCTGTGGAGTTCCCAGAAAAATCTTTTTTTCCTTCTGAAATTTGCAATGACTTCTTACCAAATTGATACATGTTGAATGGAAAACCTATTTATCATGTTGAGTTTTAATTCTGAGCGATTGTTACTCTAGTATGTGTGTAGTAGCACTAAGTAGGAAGTGATATTTTGATGTGTTTTTATAGTTGAAAAACTGTATCCTGAATCAGGATGATATCTCAAAATCTTGTAAATCTTTACAAGCAAAAAAAAAAAGGCTTTTATCAGTTACATAGCTATTTTTTTAAAAAAATCACTTTTAGTGAAACTTCAATTTGCAGTTATGACAATAGGGTGTTTCAAAACATCTGCACAAAAAATGTGTCAGGGAAAGTGTTAAATTCTATTTCACATAGATTTTTAGGTTTTGACAAAGTGTCTTTATCTGTTAAAAGAAATGTTTTATCTGAAAATTCCTAGATAGCTAGAATTAAAGCTATCAGCCCTTTAAGGTGACATAGTTGAAAGTCTTTTTACCATATTACTTACAGCCCCCAGGAGGGATAGGCAAATTTTTTGGGGAGGTGAGGGATGCCATCAGAATGAATGTCTGCCGCAGAAGAATAGTGTAGAGGTTGCCTATTTTAATAACCTAATGCAAATTTTTACCTTTTCACTTGAGGTGTGAGTTTTGGGGGGGGCAAATAAGCATTGTTGAAATATGCATTGATTTGAATTAGACAGAAGTACTGTCTGAATATAGGCATTTCTACTAAATACTGTGACAGATTTAAGTGGAGTCTTTACTTTCTAAAGCATCATGCTGCTTGAGCTTGGGTTTTAGTGCCTTGCGGGAATTCACACTCCAAATTTCTGTGATTTAACCAATGGATTTCCCACTGTACTGATGAATCCCACTGTACTGATGAATCCCACTGTACTAATGATGCAATACTAGAGATACAGTTATTATTCTATTGTGGCTTACTAATGCTGTTAAATATTATATTCATCAATTCCTGGAAATATTTTTTTCATCCGAGCTTGTATATTAGTCCAGATAGAGTTATTTGCCTATACCTTTGCAACATCCAGGATGCACTTGCAAAGATTTAAGACCATGCTGGAGTTAAAGCATCAGCATAGTGAAAACAGAAAATGGAAACATAGCAGGCTAGAGGATATGCTCTTTTTTTTCTACTACTTTCAGTGTTGTTTAAAAACATTAATCTTCTCAATATATCTAATTTAAATAATGCAGTGAATCTAATGCTTGTTTTAAAGAAAGTTTTAAATGAGGTTGCCTTCAGTTTGTCTTTCGTTCTTTAATCTTTCATTGTGGTTGTGGTAATAAAAAGTTGTTTTTGACTGTTGAGAACCAAAGATAATGGCCCCCACCAAAGGATATAAATACATCCATTCTAGCAAGAATTACCTAAGAGGAGAAATGAATGTCTAACTTTTTACCCAGCTTGGGGTTTCCAGATTTCCCAGTGTGGGTTTTTTTTTTTCCTAAAATATCTAAATGGGGGGGAAAAAATAAAATGTCGCAGTTTTCAGTTCAGCAAATACAATGTCTTATATTTTGTAAACCTGTTTATCCTTCAGATCTTTCAGAACTTGATTAATAGAATTTTTGGAATCTTGGAATGCTGGAATTTTTGATCTTTTAGAAGCAAGGTTTTTCTTGTTACTGACTAATGCTCAGGTAAACCCTGAATATCAGATCCTGGATATCTTGTAAATCAGCATGATTTTGTTGTTTTTGCTATTTCTGCTTTCTTTATCTTTAGCAACTATATACCAAATTTTTCTTCAACTATTATAGTTAATCATTGCTTTTTTGTGGATATCTCAAAAGGAGATGCAAGAAGTTACCCTGCAAGAATTTGCAGGCTGAGGCTTGTATGTTAATACAAGATGAGAAGTTTCTAAGCCTAAATGCTGAAGTGATCTCAGATGCAGGAGTGATTGCAAACCCAAAAGTTTACAGTATACAACCAAAACAAATTAGAAATTGAAATATACAACAGGGTTTAAAAATGAGGAAAAAATTAATAGAGCAGTGCAAGTTTTATGCTATTCAATCAACTTCTGTGCATGGCGTTTTTTAAATACATGATTTAATTTAAATGAGTATTTCCTATTACAAATGCTAGAATTATCCTTTCAGTGATAAAAATCATCAATTAGAAAGTAAAAAGCAGGAGCTTAGGCATTTTCATATAAAATTTTATATGAAAGATACGTATTTCTTACTGAGGTGGAATTTAGAACTACACCTTTAAATATCTGAATACATATCTAATATTAGTTAATAGCCCTCACTTAAAGAGAAATAGAGTAAATTCTTTTAAAATAAGCTAATAGTTTTTCAGAGTTCTTGTATCACAGGCTAATTCTTTTGATAAAGGACATTTAATTAGGTTCGGGTTAGCAGAGAGTCATGGATGGGCAACAGTGATGCAGCTGCAGGACAAATTTAGCCTCTGATACAGCAGAAACCTGGAACTTCAATGGAGCTTCGCAGTCACAAGCCATTTAGACCAGTTTGACACTTTTTCAAAGTGCGATTGTTAATTCTCAATCCAAAAAATGGGGATGGGAGGAATAACCTACCCATCTCTACTTTTGACCCATACAGTAACTGCCAAACAGGTCCTTCCATAATATATAGGCTGAAGAATGGTTTTCAGTTGTACGTGTGCTTCAGACCCCTTCTAAAACTTTGGACTGAAGAATTAATTTTGTGATTGGGGAAAAGCTACTTCATATAAACTAATTTTCAGTTTTACCAAAATGTGCAACTCCTGGGGCAAGAAAAGATGCAATGATATCTTACCACGCTGCTTGAATATACCATCTACCTCATTTTGTGTTGTGGGAAAACCTCAAGTTTATCTATATGATGCAGTTGAGTGCGAGTTACCAAAACTGGCTCTTTTTGGTGCAGGAAGGAGTGTGTAGTGTCGCTGGGTTAGCATGGTATTCACCCTGAACACGAACATATTAAAATAGGGAGAACAATCTTAATGGTCATGAAGCAGCAACCATCATACATTATCAATTCCAGAATAATGTCCTCTGTGGAAATGTTAGTCTGAAATATAAATCTTTATTCCATTGTAGTTACTCTACTAACTTGAATAACTGTATTCCTGAAATACACACCTGTTATGGCAAAGTCTGTATTCAGGTATGTCTGTTTCCCTCATTTTTTTTTATGTCCAGCCATACAGTTTATTTGTCCATTTGAAATACTTAACTCCCTCTTCTCCCAGAAGATTAAGATAGGATTTATTTATTTATTTATAAATCTTGTGTTTTGATTTTTAAATTTTTAAGTTTAAAGCTTTAAATTTTAAATCTTAAAATTTAAAAATCTTAAAACCTCAGGAAACTTTAGAGCGCTTAGAAAGAGAACAGAGGAAGAAGGAAAGAGAATTAGAAAACGGGATGATGGAAAATGAGGGACCACCACCACTGTCCTTTCAAAATCGGATGTAAATTTACATTCTTGGGGTCTTAGGGTCTTTAATTTACATTCTGAGGGTCTTAACCTCATCAGGCTAATAGATTTATATTTAAACAGGCATTTAGCAAAGCAGAAATGTTTTTCCTGTCTAATATATTTATAACCTTGAAGAACTTTACTTTTTTTTTCTTCTTTCTCTTGACCTTTTATTAGAACACACTTTTAAACTGTGAAGTGGCGAATGTCGTAGAGCTTTGCTGGAGGCACATGAAGTTCATTCAAAGCACAAATGTTACTGTATAAAGTTCACAAACTTTCATTTATTTTCCACACAGAGAAGAAAGGTTAAATAGTCTTTTTTTTAAGGCAGTACTTGGACAGTGACAAGTTGAAAGCCTGCTAAATGTAAGTGGCTCTTGAAAACCATGGTTTGGTTGTGAATATCAAACTGGCTGAGAAATGAAAACATTAAATTTCCATGCTTCTAAAACATAATGATTAAGTCATTCGTTTTGGCCTTTTTTTGTAAAGAAAAACTAAGATGATGTTTGGCTCTGTCTGTGTTGGAAAGGAGGATTGGATCAGTGTTTTCACAGGAATGAAGTGGTGTGAAGTACCTGATGAAATACGCTTTTTCCCCCACTTTGAACTCTCTAGTCTGGTGCTGTGGACTTGAATGCTGCCTGTGGAAGAGCTTTAGATGTGCTTTTGGAGCATAGCTGTTTTGCTTCATTTCACCCAAAAGAAACCCAGGTCATGCACTCGGAGAGTGGTCAGTGTGGGACCTGGTGTGTGGAAGGATGGAGCGGACGATGGTGAGACCCTCCTGGTCTCGGCTGAAGCGCTCCCATGACATTCCTTGTGGGTCTCTATTTTGAAAACCATGAATTGCTTTATGCTGTTCAAAATTTGGAGGTGTTTAGGTTTAAATTCTATTTTTATCTGAATCACAAGAAAGAATAGGTGTTTAGATTATTGTTTTTCATTGTTCAGACTTCAGATCAGCCAAATCAATACTGCTTTTGAATCTGTGTGTATCCATGCTGGTCAACAATTGGGCCTTTCCTAGGGGTGTGTCTGCTGGTGCTTTTAGGTGAAAAACAACTTCCATTGCTTTTGGCCACCTTTTTTATACTTTTGCACAGTCGTTGCAATTCCTGATCCGAGGGCTGTGTAGGCTATGAGTTCCCATCTCCTTCAGAATACCCCCTTTCAGGGTGCGGAAAGGGGCTCTGCCTGTAGTTAGTGCCTGCTGGAGTGGATTTGCAGGGGATCAGAAATGATTTCCCATATGGAAGCCATAAAGCAGCGTAGAGCCCGATGTGAAACTAGTATTCACCCTTGCCGAAAACACTGAACAACAGCGTCTTTGTGTGTCACACCCTGAATTTCTTGTTCCCATTTTATTCTCAAGCTATTTTCACGTATAGAATACATAGCACTCAGTCCGACGGGGAACCACAGAGTAATTTTGTACTGCTAGTTTCTTTCCATCCGTGTCGTCTTTCTAGTGTTTTTTCCCCATGCAGATCCTGATTGTGAGTGTCGTCTGTTACCTATGAACTCTCGTTTTGGACCTGAGTTAGCCGTGACTGAAAGTACAGTTTGTAGCTCAGCTACTACAGTTGTTTTTGAGGATCAGTGTTTGGGTTACAACCGCCTTTTAGTCATTTTCCTTCATGCAGATGCTGTGGAAATAACTGTTTTCTTCTCGTATTTCTCCTTCTGGCCAAGCCTACAGGACAGTCAGTAGTCTTGACAGCCGTGTAGCCGCTTCAGCTTGGAGCGTGTCAGCGTTCCTCCAACAGCGTCTGTTTTCTGTATATCAAGCTGGTCATTTTATTTGAACAATTGGGCTTGTTTGACTTATAGATGCAGCAGTTGCTGTAATGAATTCATGAAATATGCATATGGTGGACTAGAGAAAACTATCAAGACTCATGCATTTTGCATGGGGCTTGCTCACTTTTTTCTCTTCCCACAGGTCTCTTCCCTCCTGGATAATGTGGCTTAGTGCATAAGAGTCTTAGATTTTCAATAAATGCGGGGGAAAAGACTCTTCAGGACCCTTGTTGTTGAAAAGCTTATTTGCATTTTTAAGTGTGGGTGTTAAGCCAGATTTAATCCAAAACTTTAAAGCTCCAAAACCATCAGAAAAAAAGTCTTCCAAACTGGAAATAAGGGCTGCAGAAGATGGCTACGTTTTACTGTTTGCTGAGGCTTTTCAGTGCAGCTCAAACACCAGTGGGCAGCGTCCCAAGCGAGAGTCAGGAAGCAGAAAGTTCAGCAGCACGTCTTTCATGCTTTACCTAAAGGCCTGGGCAGCCCTCTGACCGGAGCTGCATCTGGCGAGAGGTGCCACGCTGTCAGCCGGCCCTTCCTCCTGCCTTGGCTGTCCTTCAGCTTGCCTGCCTAGGCTTTGAGGTTTCTCCTGCTCTTTTGTCCAACCCTGAGAAGGAAAAAATAAGAGCTTTCCTGGGCTCTGATGCCCCAAGGATGGGGTCACCTTCTCCCGTTGCAGTGCTTCACCCACCAAACATCATGATCCAGATGCTAAACATTAGAGGAATTTGGAGATGTACAGAACAAGTACAGTTCTGTGGCATAAAAAGGAAGAATATGGGTGCCCCACACGCTGTGTTTGTGCTATATTTAGCATTTCTAGCTTTGTCTCTGGAAGAAGGAAATGTCAGGGGGAGAGAAGTGAGAGTCTTGGTGCATTTGAGGAACAACTGAACTAAATAGAAGGGTAGCTAGGCTTGGACATTTAAATGCTAATTTCCAGGCACAATGCAATGAAATGTCACGTTGCATCCAAACTCAGAGAAAGCTGGATTCTTCTCTTGTGCCTCTAGCATATCTGCACCCAAAAGCTTGCAGCGAAGAGACTTTTCGTCCAAATGACTTTACCTTGATATTGATACAAAAATTCCACTCAAAATGATTGTGTTCAAAATTACTGTGTGATGGCCACATACCGCGATGATAACAGCTAGCGGAAAACTTTGAGAGATACAATATGATGATTTGCTACTTCATTTCTCCTGCAAATGCTGACTAATCTGATCTATTTGTTGTGGGTGCTTGTAATTTACTCCTCATGCCAATGTATAGGTGCTAATGGTGTGGATTTAGGTAACTTTGCTCCAGGAAAACCACAGCTCTTCTTCCAGCAAAACCAACTGGATTTTTTAGTTTCTTTCCCCTTTTAACACTTGTCTTGCTGTTAGCAGAAGGAAAGAAAAAGAAGTTGAAATGTTTTAAAGGAAATTTCTGGTGGAGTTTTGTTGAAGGGCTCACTACAGTGTTTTTCAAAACGTTTTAGATATTCATTCAGATTAAATGTGGACTGGGAAACGAAAGCAAGTCAAAATAGGACATTAAAACTGAGTTCAATTTTGATGCATTACTTTATCTTGAAAAAAGGCCATCGCTTATCCCAAATCTTAAATTTAAAAAAAAAAAAAAAAAAAAATCTTCTGCTTGCTTTATTTTTACAGTGATTAATTTCTGCTTCTTTACTTCTTGCAGGTTTTAAAACTACATTGCTATAGCAGATTTGTAATTTGAATACCATGGTATATGTATTGACATTGAGCAATGGTTGACATTTTGAGTCCATGTCTTTTTATCATATGAAATGTAGAGCTTCAAGCAAAACTACAGAGTCCATAGAGCTCTGTAGCGTGGGGAGAACTTACATTCATATCTATGCTTTTTGATTTTGGCCTACCTTTAAGAAATGTAGTAGTCTTGCATGTTCAACTGTAACATGTGCTACTTCTCTGGACCACATACAAACCTCAAGTTTTCAAATGCATTTGCACCCACTCTGATTGACACAGCCAAGAAATATTTATGCTAAAGAAGGAGAAAAGTGACAGACCTTGCAGCATATTGGTATGGTCTTTGGGATGAAGGTCTGATTTTAATATCTCAAACTTGCTGCAGATATGGAATGACCTCTTTCTTTATCTGTGTGTTCATCTGTAAAGTAGGGATAGCAATACTTTTTTATAATTAAACTGCCTTCAGACCTGCAAAGGGGAACTTGCTACGAGAAAGCTTGGAGCAGTTACTGTGACAGCCTGGGCTGCAGCAAGGCAGTCAGCGAGGCTGACGTGAGAGCAGAGATTTTAATTTGCCTTTGCATGTAAGCTACAATGCTGCCAAATGCTGCTTTGAAGTTACTGTACTGGTATTAAGGGGAGTATTGGACTCTAAAGGAAGTTTTTGGCTGTTATTCACTTGCTAGGAATTACTTAACATTAGACTGAGAACAATCCTGATTTTTTTTTTTTTTTTTTTGTTTTAACATCAATGAACAGAGACCCTTACAAGGTTTCTCTTGTCTGTCTTCAGAGTGGACTCTATAGCAGGTACTTGCCTTTTATCTCCCTACCCCATTTTCTGAGCATTTTTGAAGTGCAGATGTTGGTGGGTTTCTGGCTCATGTTAATCTATGGGAATTTCAGAAGTTGACTTATTAAAAGCAAAACCATCCTCTTGTGCATTATGGGTTTTAATATTTTTCTCTGGCACCTTCCCAAAACAACAGACTTCAAGGACACACCAGGTACTTTCTGTTTACAGGAATATATTTCACTTTTTCAAGCAGACATTGTTTTGTTAGGTTTATGTTGCTCAGTAAATTGCTATCTGTGAAATGCAAAATGGATTATTTGGTAATTAAAATATTTCAAGTTTATGAGAGAGTTTGAAATCAATAAAATACTCTTATTTCAGTAGAATGGAGCTATATGTCTGTTAGCACAGAATCCGGTAAGTTATAGAGGAATAGAAGTAAAACTAATAGGTGCTTTCCATCTCCTTTGGGATTGTTCTCTGCTGGATGGTATGTTTACTACTAGGATTTTTTTCTCAATCTAATTTCAATATCCCAAGAGATGGGCCTTGTAACGTACCTATTACTTTTCATAGGCAATTTAAAAAAGTGTCTCTCTTGGATGGAATCATTTAGTATTACAATTGTAATCTGCAACATGCCTTAGCATCTGAAGTGCAAAGCAGCATAACACCTCTTAGTACTGAGACTCGTGGACAGCCCAGCATCTCTGGCCAAAGGTCAATAATTAAGGGAGCTCAATAGCAGAGTTGAGGAAAAAGAATATAAAGATTTCTTAGTGCTCTGAGATAACATATTCTGAAAGAAAAATGGAAGAGAAATAGAAAAATAATCCTTTCTTTTTATATGTTTTTGTTACCATAGTAATTCTTGTTGTACATTTTATATAAATGTCACCTGCCAGAAATACAGAAACTTGTACTTTGAAGAGAAAAATACTTTCAGGTGTATAATTTTGTCAACGGTAATGTTAGCATTTATCATGGCCAAATCTTTGCAACTGATAAATATTGTTCTGTTTCTAGTTTTTCATTTTCCCCTACTGACATTTTTAAACCAATATCCTGTAAATGTCAGAATTGTTAATTTTACATCTTGGAAAGGTGAAAGGTTAAAGAGTTATATATTGGGACGTAGAAACATAATAGAAATAAATTGAAGTTTAATAAGAGTTTGAGCAGAGTGCTTTTAAGACTACTTTTTTAGGTGCGGGTTATGTGTATGTTCTTTATTGCACTACAGCATTTATGCCCACAAAAGCTTTCCTCTTACATAATTTCCTGGTTTTGATTATTTTAATAAGGAAATATGTCTGTAAAACCATGAACACTGGCAATCAATTGAAACAGCATTTTAAAATTATGTTTAAAGCTGATAGAAAAATCATAAATAAGTAAACTCATTTGAAAATGTCTCTGGGGATATAAAACTCATTATGGTGTGGTAGCAGGTAAGCACTGAGAAAAATAATAGTTTTATTATACCTACTAGAAAAGTAGTCTAAAGGAAAAAAAAAGTCTACAGGGAAAGAATTTTTGGATAATTTGAGGGAATGGAATTGATAAATAGAATTGACCGTATTTGCATATCAGTCACATGCAGTGACATACACCACTAGGTCAAACAAAAGTTTTCTTTCCTTGGTTAAGAATAAAACTTCTTCCCATATCTCTAATGTCTTCCTCCTTCCTTTCCTCTAGTGTGGCGTGACCTTGCCCATGGATTAAGGCTTGATATGAAAGCTGCACAGAGGTTGAATGTGAAAGTTTATTGAAGGTGAAGCAGACAAACACCCTTAGTAAAAACCTGTAAATTACAATTTGTAATGTCACTGTCTTTTTGGAATTGCAGTTGTGATGAAAAAAAAAAATCCTATTTTGCTTCTTGGAGAAGCTCCTAACTTTCGTTAGAATAATTTCTGTTGGTCTTTGATGCTAAAAATGGGGCAAAGATCAATTGATTATCACAGCATAAAAACATGAACTAGCAAAGATTTGAAGATTTAATGCAGCATAAAATCAGCAATTTGAAGAATTTTTTTGAAGTACTTTGCCCTAAATAGAATCCTGTGGAGAGACTTAAACTTCCAGGTCCCCTACTAGATGTTGCAAATACTGAAGAGCAGGGATGACTAATGAACAAAAAGAATTAACAATGCAGAATTAACATGATTGCTGGTTGGGTATGACTGTGACAGTATGTCACGAATGGGTGGTTTTAAGGCCGCGTAAAGAATCTCTGGCAAAGGTACTGGCAAAGGGTGATTTTAATAGAAATTTATAGAAATGTGACTTAACAGGATTTGATGGCAAGGTTCACTCTATTACTTATTACATGGATTAAGTTACACAAGGGAAAACCGTATTAGAATTGTGTTGGAATGATTTGTATAGAGATTAAGGATAAAAGGGTAAAGGTTAGAAAAGGGCGAAAGGGTAAAAGGGGGACCCTCCCATTCAGTCATGAGGTTCAGAAGAGATCCAACTGGACCCAATCTTAGTCTCAGACTTGGACAACGGTTTATGTCTAATACAGAAAGGGATAGGAAGGACCTCCCGTTGGGTCACGAGGTTCAGAGTAGACCCCTTTGTTTTCTAAACTCCTTCTCAACAGGGAGCCTAGGTGCGGCGGGATCTACCCTTAGTCTCAGACCTGGGCAACGGTTTATGACTAAAGGGTTAAGGGTCTTAGCAGCAACTTAGGGTCTTACAATGCTTAAACATTGATCAATTTGACAGCTACACAAAGAATTAGTCAAGTTACTACAAAGATTATAACTTAACTACAGATTATACTTGTTAGTAACTGTATAGATAAACATGCAAGAAGATCTAATCAATCAATACATATATAACTACAGATTATAACTGTACGGATAAGCGTGCAAAAAGATGTAGATCAATCAATACATATATATATATGCATATGGATATGGTGCCAAAGCTAAATGGAAGGCCTAGAGTTAGTTAATTTATAAAGGTATACCTGTTAAAAATTCCCCTCGAGTACTGTGAAATACTCACATTAAATGCCTTGGCATTTCCCAACGGGTGAAGAGTTGAGCCCCGAGGAGCGTCTCAGCCCAAAATCTCGGTGATCCTCCGAGTCTCGCAAATTCGAGTTTGCGGACTCTGAGAGGCGTCCCACTCAGAGGGAGATTCTGGCTGCAGCCCGCTGTGGTCCAGGAGAGCTCAAAGGGTCTCACTCGGTACCGTTCTTTATAGATTTGCAAGATGATTGGCTTTAGTCATCAGTAAATTGCCATTTTGGCTACATTCCGAGGCGGTCCAGGGTAATAATTATGGTATTGTTTCACGGTAACAATGGTATTGTTCCACTTGAGCTATGATCCAGGTAGGGAATGCTTCAGAGCTGTCAGAGATGATGGATTATCTCTTGTTGTTCCCTACTTCGATCATGTAGCTAGTGTCCCTGGTGCGATCAGTGTTGTTCCCCACCTTAGCCATGCAAGAGCGCTTGGTACGGCCAAGGGACGCTTAACCGCCCGACTCATACACAATGGCTAAAGCTTAACAGCAGGTTCTGAGATCGTATTGTAGCCCAAAGGAAAAGAGGGGGGGAGGAATGCACCACCACACAGTATGGACAGAGCCTGCACAGGAGAAAGGTTGGTTAAAATTTGTGTTGCTGCCTCTGAAAAGAAAAGCTGAGAAGGTTAGTGTCAGTACCTAGATCAGAAAGCTGCTTTGATAAATGTACAAAGTATGAATGTTTAGCCAGAGGTTTAAACCTCAGTGTGAAACGTGCAACACCTGAAATAAACGTCTGCCACTGGTTTTCTCTGAATTTTGAAATTTGTGCCAAGAAATGTTGCTCAATGTATATTGTGCATTTTACTCAAAATCTGCAAAAACAAAACATGAGACTCTGCAAAATGTGTTTCTCTTTGTAACATTGTGTGGGTTTTTTTTACTCATTAAGTTTTTCCCTGCTTTATTTTATAGTTATGAATTGTTTTATTTAGTCTATACTGCTTTGATGCTTTCACAGGTGTAAAACCTTGTTAGATGAACTTCTCTTCCTAGTGTTAGTACCATAACTGAGGCTTATGATGAAACCCTGTAGTTCTGGGAGGTGTGGGGTGGAGGATTTTTAACTTTGAATAATTTTGGTGATTTCGTTTAGGTCACAGCTCTCTGGCACATCGAGAAGGGAGTGAATCAGTGAAATAATAAGAAATGGCTGGATGCCGTGCAGGTGTTCTGCTCTTGGGGTCTGAGGTTATCATCTACCCGTTTTCTATTCCTATGTATCAGTCCTCCAAATCACATATGTACTTCTTCGGGAGCTCACTGCTCCTACCTGAAAAAGCAGGGTCTGTCCTTCCTGATGTTCCTGCCCTTGGAAGAAATCCCTTCAGCCAAACTGTGTTCTGAAATGCTCCTGTACCCTTTCAGCCCTTTGTTAATTATGCCCTTGACATAGTGCTGCTGCTGCTTCAGCAGCAGCTGATGGGCATTTCCAGACACCTGCCCCTCCCTTTCTTCTCTTGGCTAATGAGCCCAAGGCAGAGAAACCCAGCACAGCTAAGATCTGATGCTTCCCATCAGCTTGCCTAGTTGGTTCCCTGATTAATAGTTATGAACAGTAGGTGACTGCAGCTATTTTCCCTTGTTTTTTGAATTTATAACTTAATAGGAATACAAATGCTTTACAGTATTATTCTAGGGCTGCAGTGATCCTACCAATAAAAATTGAAATAGTGTGGAATTGGGATTCTTCTGTTAAAATTTTCTAAGGATCCCATACCTATCCTCCTGTTGAGGAGTCCGTTTTCCCATGGGAGAATAATACTCATTTCTTATCTAAAATTATCAAAACATTTTCTTCCTTCTTTTGTCTTCTGAACCCATGTATCAGAAACATGATCCAGGAGGGAAAAAATTAATTCATTTTAACACTGCAAAAATGCCAGTCTTGTTTCTTCTTTCTCTCCCTGTTTCAGATTTAATTCTTGCATTAGAAAAGTTACCAACAAAGGATGAAGAAATGTTCCTAGCTATTAGTGTATGATGAGAATATTTCAAACATTGCAATGATCAGCATCCTGTGGGAAATAATCTTATCTCTCTCTCATGTGATTTGATTAAAAAAAGAGCTTGGAAAAAGGTTTATTGCTGACTAAATGTGGAAACTCATCTGACCTTTCTGCTTAAAATGTTATTTCAAATCTCTCTGTTGAAGAGCTATATCGTAGGTTATCAATATTTAAGAAATGCTGGAGGTATGCACTTGGTATCTTCACAGAGATCTCTCTCGGCTTATCTTCATTCTCTGTCTTCAAACCATCTGCTCCTTTCCTATGGTCATTGTTTTCCATGTTAATTAGTACAGAGTGTCTGCTGACTAAATAAGGATTTAAAGAATTAATTCCTATGTGCCTAACTGTTGGGGGGGGGGAAGGGGGGGAGAAAACAGAAAAAAATATAGCGATGCTGTTTGGAATTTGCAATTATTAGTAGAAAGCTGTGAGTGCACTTCTGGGTGTTTAGGCAGCTTGAATAATTTAGGGCCTTTATATATAGCTGGCTTGTCTCATTTGATTTATCTTCTTCACATGGGATTTTGTACTATTTCTGGGTACTTTATTATCACTATTGTCTCTCACATTCGTAATACAGATAGAAGCACAGAGCGCGAGCAAAGATTTGAGGGAGAGGGTAGCATCTGCTTACTATCAATTGATTTAGCAGTAAGTGGTATGTAAGCACAATTTAGCCTTTTCCATCAAATATGAAAATCAAGCTCTATGAAACACCGGGACCTTGCTTTTTCCTTTCACATTTCAGCCTGCTATTTTTCCAAGTTTTTCCAACATTTCCAAATTAACAGCATTGATGATCATTAAAGGTATAGCTCTATTTTAACATAAATCCTTTCTGAGGGTTCTTGTGATCATTTTTCTCCAAGATATTTTGCTCCTCACAGCAGAAATCCTGTGTGAAAATGAAAGGCAGTGTTTGGGTCGTGTGAAAACTTTTCACCTCCTCTGTCATGTGGACATTATTAGCCATTTCTCTGCAGAAACCTCTCTCTGATTTGGAGAGAAGCTGCTATGTTGATTCTAACAACAGCTAACACTTACTAATAGCCTGTGTTGCCCTTGAAGGTGCTGATGCAGAAGGATCGTACTCTTGAAATAGATACTGAAGAACATAGACCTGATGTCGTAGGGCAAGAGAGTTGGCCCAGATTGAAACAGAAATTTGATTGTTTCTCGTTTCCATGATTTTAGCCTATTGCGTTCTTTCGTGATTCCATGTGGTGCGTGCGTGCTTTCATTGCATACTTCAGTGCTGCAAAGATCCAGCATTAGAAAGCTGCTGGCGGTTTTTCCAGGACATAGAATACCTTGCTGCAGCTCTGCTGCAGAGTCGTCATTCTTTTTTCCTCATTTGCTGAGATTTCTCTAGAACGTGCAAGATAGTCATTAGGACAGGAGGTGCTCTTGTGAACCATTTGCACCTTAAGATACCTACAAAATATCCTAGAGGGTTCTTGCTCTCTGTCTCTTTATAACTCTCTCAACTGCGTTTCTTGCTTGGCGAGGCATTTTTGTGAAAGAAATGCTCTCTGTGGTGCTGGGCTGGGGTTTGATTCTGCTATCCTTTGTCTGACAGATCCCATTGAAAGGGTGAGTAGTTTGGCTGTAGAATGGTGTGTACAGAGAACATGTAAAATTAAAAGTCGTACCATGCAAACCTGGAAAACTTAGTCTTTCTCCTGCGTGGTTGTGTACCTACCCAGTAAAAAACAAAGTTTAAAAGTCTGGTGTGGAGGCTACACTAAACTTTATTTCACGAATGATTTGAGTGAGGAAGCACAAGTCAGTTTTAGCTCTTACATCTACTTCATCATTCTATCCTATGCTTTTGTAGACGATATTTTATTATACGCACTACTACGTTGTATCCAAAATGCAATTGAAGGCATATATAGTTAACTATAATAGGTGTTGCAAATGCCTTGTGTATCAATATAAAAGCATATATTTGGTCCCCACTCTTCCAATCTTGAAAAAGCCCATATTTGAACTATTATAATTAAAAAATGTGCTTTGATTTCAATAGCACGTGGTTGCTAAATGTTCCTCTTTAAAACCCAGGCTCTTCCATTCACTTACAATTGCTAGTTTTCGGTGACAAAGTGATCATCGTGATTGTAATTAAATATTTATCACGCAGTTCTCTTTTGTCATTTGGATGTTGCAAGGCAGGCAAAGATATACTTTAAAGGGTGAGTAGTAAGCTATATTATGATAGTATATCAGGCAAATGAGTGTTTGATGGGCTGTGTTAATGTGAGCTAAAAATAAAATCCCATCTGTTCACCTTTCAAACTGCATCAAGACACTGCATATGGGTTGCAGAATAATTTAATGAAACGCAAATGAAAATATGTTTATTTCCATCTTGCTGAAACAAGTGAAACAGGCAACTTGTTAGTAAAGATGTTTTAACAAGCAAGGAATTGTGTGCTTATGGCTTTTCTGGAGTACAGTAGCACTGCATTCATTCAAGAGCATAAATGAGTAGATATAGAAACAGAGATAGTCACTGAAGACACTGTGTCTAATAATCATAGAAAGCTCAAATCTTGATTACTGGTGCCAAGAGTTTGAATTATTTGAACAATTCAGGATATGCCCCATTAGCATCAGTCCTGCAGAATGCATTGTATACCGTGATCTTCAGAAACACTATTTTGCAATGCTCATTTTTCTTATAATTTAATGAGTTCTCTTAATTTATTGGTAGACTATAGAGAAACTTTAGAGCCACATGCTGATTTAGCCCAGCTAACGATCTGTTCCATGAAAATAAGCTGTTTCAAGGTGTGATGTATGCTCTGTATCATGGCTAGGTGCTGTACAATGAGGAGGAGATAAATGGAGGCACCACTGTCTCTGAGCTCTTGCTGATGGTGGTATAGCTGAAGCCACTGGTGCGACAATAACTTTTGCGTGCTTGGGATTTTTCAGTGCACTGCCTATTTTAATACTTAGTGGACTGATTTTTTTCACTTTTTCGGGTAATTGTATCTTTGACATTGACGTAGGTGTATATTCATCTCACTGCTCTGTTGTGCTACAAGTCCTTGAAAATCTTGTCTGTCACTTCTACCAACCGTTTCCTATTGCTTCTCCTTTATCTTAAGCCAAAGCTCAACCATTTCTAGTAAGGTCAAATCGCAGATCTCCTTCTTTTACTGGTTTTCTAAAACAAAATTAAAAGATGCCATGTAATCTGTTAACTGCAGTTGAAGGGTGTGAGATGATTTGGTTTGTTTTTGAAGTAGCTGTGTGACCTAATCCTAAAATTAGGAGTTAATTTACCATGTGTAGGTCTCTTACGGATGAGGAAACACTTAGCAAGGCAGGGCCAGGCACAAAGAGTCCATCTAGTTACTGAAAAAGGAAAGTACAAAATGTCAGGAGGAGAAGAGCTTAGAGAGGAAAATGGCTTCTCTTGGGTAAGATGTGCCTTATGGTTCAGGCTACAGGGGCACATCTTGCTCCATCTAGCTCCGTGATAGTAAAAAAAATTTCCTGTGTTTCTTCTTGGAAGAAAATCTGGATGTGAGTTTATAGTATGCTTCATCAGGGTGCCAGGGATACTTGTAAATATACTGCAGGCTGTACAAGTCCGTACGCTCTTTCTTGACTTCAAGTTAGTGGTTGCTGTCAATGAATATTTAAAAAAATAGGTATGCTGAACATGCAAGTCAGAAGGAGTGGGTGTGTGCATTATATGTGTATGTATATAGATAAAAATCATAGCGTTTGCTTTGGTTAAACAGATTGGATTCCCAAATAGCTGAGATGTGTTACAACAGCTCTGAAAATGAAAACCACTTGAAAAAGCCTTATGTTAGAGGGGAAAAAACGGTCTGACTTGTCATCTTTTCCAGGTCCCAAAAGCCTCTGAAGCTGGTTGACAGGAAATCTTGAGCAATTGCTTTCTGTCAGTCTTCAATGGAAATGTTTTTTCTTTTTTCTTTTTTTTTTTTTTTTGAAAAGATTTATCCAGGCATTATTTTCAGATGTGCGGAGGTACATAAAAATATGATGGAAAGTACATAGTTTTTCATCCCGAAAAAAGATCTTCTTTAAAAGACATTTTTCAAAATAAAAGTATTTTCTTGGAAAATTTTGAAGAAAAGAAAAACTTTGAGTTTGAGTTCATGTGAAAAATAGTAATGCTTTATTCTTCTGACTCCTGTCTAACTGCAGTTTTATGAAAACTTAGTGATGAAAGATCTCTGAAGAAGTAACAAATTCATTTTTCAATCAACTCCTGTTAAATCATAGTAGTCCATTTTGCTTTGTATTTGCCATGCCTAAGACAGATACCGTGTCCGTAAGTAGGTAAAGTAATTTAAATGCATTCCTAATTTCTGTCTTCTGCTCTTCAAACGGTTTTAAAAATAATGGAAGTGTAGTAGCTAAAATCCTAAAGTTGTAACATGAAAAGATAGAAATTAAGAGCACTTCAGTCACCACATGTGTGCACAGATGTGAAATGACAGTCAGAGCCTCCTCATGTGAAATCACTGTTCTTTTTATTTTATTTTTATTATTTTTAATTCAATATCATATTTGTACTTTCCTGATTAATGCGGTAGTTTTCCATTATCTGTGGTTACCCAATGCCTAGAAACCAAGAAGTAAGGGCCAATAGAAATATTACTGAAATTCTCCACAAAGTATGCCTACGCAAGAACCGGGGAACCGTTTCTCATCGTGTCTTTACTGTTGTATCTTTCCACAATGGAGCTTCAGGAAACTCAGCTCAAGTGTCTTGACATGACCCAGTAATCATTAGCAATAGAAACAGCTTTTATCGCACTCCTTGCGGTTTTACAGAGAAATTTACTCAGATAATTGAGTCCCAGGCTCTTGTTACAGATTGTTAGTTGTTTAGTATTCATTAAAGGCTTTCAGATGCCAACACAGATTGCCACCAGAAAATGCCGAGCGTTTCAAGTTTTGAAAGTCAGTCTGCCGAGATGTAATTATATGTGTAAGTAAATCTACCCCTGCTGTGGAAGTATTGCATGGCTGCCTAAGGGGGGAAGGAAAGAACAGCCTGTGAGAGGTTCGCTTCTCATGGTCTTTTCTGTGTTGGTACTGAAGGTCATGGTATTGGTATGGTTTCTTTCTGGAAAGGGTTTTGTTTGCCTTGGTTCTGTGCATGTTTATGCCACCCTATACAAACCACTATATCACTACTGGCCTCAGAATCTACTGCCTTATTTTTTATAGATTTAAAAGTAGGCAGGGCAAGGCAATCCAGAGATGTTGATGTGACCAAAATACATTAATGGTGGTATTCTCCTGTAATGACTGATGTAGTGCACAAGTCGGTGTATGTGTTATTTATCAGTTGCTTTACATACTAAGTTTTAGTTCATTTTTTTCCTAATAAAAAGCCCAAGTTTCCTCTTAAGTTTCTTTTTCTTTTTTCCTTCTCTTTTCCACAGCTAACCTGTCGAGAAAACTTAGTGATTAAAGTCTATTCAGCACTTGTATTCCTTTTTCCCGTGGTTATGATGAGGTACAGTATTACATTAAATGTGCATAATCTTCCAAGCACTTGCTAGGATTTTTGGTGCATACTCTTCCAAGCACTTACTAGGATTTTTGATACGTACTCTTCCAAGCACTTACTAGGATTTTTGAAATCAGAAAGGTTTTTAATTTTTCACTTGCAAGTTTAGGAAAGGGTGTTACCTTAAAGATTCCTTTTCTTCTGATGATATATCCGGGAAGAATATCTTTTTTCCTTACACTGTTTCATTCTCCTTTTCCCTTCTTTTCACAACCTCAAGGTTAGAAAGATAATCCTCTTACTGATTTTTTTCAGATCTAGGACAATTTCCTCTTCGTTTTACTTTTTGATATTGCTTGTTCTCATCTGTGTTTCTTGACTCCTCAGGGGCTCTCCTTGCCAGTACTGATGTTTGTTAATGTGGTGGACCGAATGTATGCAGAATAAAATAGGTGTTAATAGGTGTGTTAGAGTCCCAGAAGTCTTGCTGCTGTCAGGCTGCTGCTCTCTTGTGCCGAAGGCAGCCTGTCTGCATGGTTACTTGCTTCCCTTCCCCTGAAACAACCAGGCTGCAAAATCATGAGAAAAATACACAACTTTGCATAGTTGGACATTCCTTAAGTTCCTTCCTTAGCTGTCATGTACATTACTAAAAATTACCTGAAAATAGGGGATAAGTTGTTCTTGAAACTGAACCACCTTAATTTCTTTTAACATACTTAAACAGTTTGTTTCCATTCAGATACTGAAGCCGGTGATAGATACTTCTCTTTGCTCAGAATTTATGGAGAGCTTCAGCCCATTAATAACAGTGGGCATTCGTTAATATCTGAGTAAGGTGATACAAGTTGGCACTTTGTTTCCTGTCCTGCCGTCACTTCTCACCACAGGAGTCAGTTTTTCAGGACGTGTAATGAGCTGTCATTGCAGTTGATTGCTGCACTGCGATGGGCCATGAAGAATGTAGCTGGAAGTTTACGGGATGTATGCGCAGATTTTGGTTGTGCAGCTTTAACTATAGTGCTAAGCAATTTAGTTTAAAGGTAGCTCTGTTTTTTATGTGAAACCTTCAACAGAAGAATCTGTAATCTATATACTAAAGAAATGGATTAAGGAAATCAGTTCTATTGAAGGAAATGCTGAAAGCTCTTGCAAAATTGCCAGCAGAGCTTGGTGTGCTGTGTTGTATCCTTAATTAGCAAATATAAGCTCTAGAGAAGACTAATTCAGGGATATTCAGTAATGATAAGAGATGTGAAAATAAAATGTCTCTAGGAATCTCCCAAGGCAAAATGAAAAAAGTGACTTTATTCCTGCTTGTCACCAGGCAGTAGTTTGTATCCATTCATAGATGCAGGTGCATATAGACTGTCTCGGGATGTTCTGTCCTGGGAGCAAAGCTCGGCCGAGTCTCAGGTGAGTGTCATGACTGCAAGAGCAGCCCTTGCTTCCACTGACGCTCTTTTTCAGACTTTAAGATTTCTAAACACTGGTCTCACCTTGATAGGTAGCGGAACAGCATTCCACTTGCATTGACAATAAAAGTGTAAAAAGTGAAATACTGGTTTAATTAATTGTTGTCCTTATATGGCTTGGCAAATCGTCTGTTTGGTTTGATACTAAGGTAGTGTAGATGCATATCCTATGTGAATTTACATCTAGGGAAACTAACTTTGTTCCTTGAATGTAAGCATGATGACTAAGCACTGCGGTGTGTAATAATGTATTTTGTTTTCTCACGATATCTGCCTTAGGAAATGTACAGTTTGGAGTACGCATCCTAAATCAAACACTTATGAAACCTTGTTGTTCTATGAATGGATCCTGTCCTAATTTATTACACATCATCTAGCCAATAAGGTAGACACTTTATAGGTATACGTTAACTTACTGAAAAAATGTGCATGCAAATGTTGTTCCCATTTGTCTTCTAGAAGGTAATTAATGTCTCTCTTCCTCTTGTAGCAGGTAACCTACTGGGACATAAAAATAATGAATACCTTGGAAGCATTATCTCACGGCATCTCATGTTTATTTTATTTAAGGTAAAGCATTTCTAATACAGGTCAAAAAAATCAGGCTAAGATTTGTGTTCCCTGGAGATAATTCAGGTGCTTTAACAGTTGGTACCACTGCTGTGTGCAGTGACAGGGATTTTAGACAACAATATCAGTATGTCACAGTTAGTTGCATTAGTGCAAGTTCCTACGTTTCCTTCTCAATTCCTTAAAATGTTTCTTGGACAGTGTGCTCTCAAAAGAGCTAGGCTTTTCCAAGAGCTGAAGCTACATACTAGAGAATCCTATTAAGTAATCTTATTCTTCATGTTGTGGTTTTGTTCCATTTTTAAGGCACAATAAACATAAATAGTCTAGGTAACAATATTCCAACCCATATGTTCTTCTGTATGAGTCTCTGGTTGCACTTAACTCTGGTCTGCTACTACCATTTGTGATTCAGTTCAAAATACTGTACTGGAAAGAAAAAAAGTGTTATGTATACCCCAGTTGTTTGGTATGGAGGGAAAAGTGAGTAAATTCCCCTGTTTTGTGTGCATAAAAAGGGGGTAAGATCTTTACTGGCAAACTAGAAATCTAAAAATTCTGCTTGAGAGTAAAAATATTAATGTGTACGTATCTATCTGAAATGTCATTTTTAGAGCTCTCTTCCATTGGATGTACCTTATAGATACACCGCAGAATTTCTGGCGTAGGAGGGTAGGTGTGTGTTGCAGTTGGACATGCACAGCTACTTAGCTGCTACGTACTTGCCCCGCTGACAAATACTCTGCCTGCAGCAAAGTGTGAGCAGTGTGCCCCCGGCAATGTACAGCCAACTATTAGATTTCAGCGTAGCTTATAAGTTGTCTCAAGGCAATCCATGCTTCTGTTTTAAACAAGAGAGGAATAATAAGGGAGCTATTTGGGGCACTTTAAGCCCTGTTGTAAAACTGCCAAATTAATTTTGTATCTGACATATTACTTGTTAAGTATCTGATCTATTCTGTCAACAGACTAAATTCTATTCTAATGCAAATGAAAACCAAATTAGGTTAGCCAAACACCAGACTCCTGCGTCTCTTCCTCCTTCTGCCTCTTATACTACGTTCTAGGGATGACTGTTGCAGGCTTAATAAAGGATTTGATTTCAGTGAGTGTTACTGTTGTAAAATAAGAACCTTTATTCATTCACAGCTTGAAAACATCTTGCATGCTAAAAGACAGTAGTATAGATAAATGCAAATCACACCTGAGTACGTGAGGTGTTCCCTGTGATCTGCAGTCCTTCCTTGCAACCCTTTTTATGACCTTAAACAATTGGATCCAAAAAGTGAAGGAGAAATCTTTCCTACAGAGTCATCTGCTAAAGTGGTGCTGAAGTTGCCTGAACTAGCACGTGCAAACGCCTGAGAGCATCTCGGGTGTGAAAGATGCATCTCACGTGGGCTGTTTTTACCAGCGTTTGGTAACCTCTTGCTGGGGCGGGCTGGGTTAGTGCACGCACTGATCCTCTTGCTCCCGTTCTCTCGGAAAGCTCTCAAGGCCCCTTGTTGCTCTTTCCCCAGACCTCCTCCTTCTTGCCGGGCACGTTTCTACTTATTCCCTCTTTCAGATTCTCTGTTTCTTTGTTCTAGTGGGATCTCTTCTTTACCCCTTCTCCAGTGTTTGTTTGTAGGTAGACACGCCTAACCTCTAGGCACTACCTCCTGTCCTATGAACTTTCACGAAAATAGGTGAATCCTACTATCATGTAAATGCAGTTACAATATAAAGTTTAATAGTTCAAAAGGTTTATATATGAAGAGTAGATTTTAGTGTGTAAAATTATTTGCAGTACCTTGGAACTCGGAATTTATAGAAAATTTATGCTTAGAGAGCAGCTTTGAAGAAATTAGTCTATTAGTGACAAAGATAAGCATTGAAAGTAGTAGTCCTTGTACAGGTTCAACAAAGGTGTTTACTATTTTGCAAATGAACTCATAGCTAAAAATTTCAGATTGTTATTTCAAGCTTAGTTTTTAGGACTATTAAAATGAGCTTTAAAGCTTTCTTAAAATAGAACATTGTGCAGTAGTGTGACGTAGTTGAGATACTGAGGCAAGCAGATAAAACAATGCAACCTGTTCTGAAAGAAGCATCCCGCCGAGGTGGTGTCCCAGAGCCCTTGTCCTCAGCTGTCCTGCTCCTGGGGTCTGCAGCCCGGGTGCCGGGGTCCCTCCTGAGGGAATCGGGGACCTGGGGAGAGGCAAAGGAAGCCGGGGAAGAAAATGTGTGCCTAGTTCCCGTTTGAACCTAATTCAGGGTCTGGTACCCTGGAAGCACTTTTGGTTTCCACATCCTGGATGTGTTAGACATTGCTTCAAAATGGCAAAGATAGGCAATTATAGCTTTTATAGTACTGTTTTTACCTAAATGTAATATTCCTATTTACAGGGAAAAACAGACTCAGTCATACCAAGAAATGAGATCCCCAACTGGCTTTTCAAACCATCATATTTAAATAGATGACCTTAATTTAAGGACTTTGTGTGCTTTCTTTTGTTCTGTTAGGGGTGGGGGAAAAAGTATATAATTTTTCTAATCAGATGAAAATTACAGATGAAATAAAAATACTGCTTGCATCTTCTATGACAGGTGCCTGATCCAAGTCCCTTTCCATATCTACCCCCAAAATTATCTGTCCCTGTCATGCATAAACCAAACATTTCAAAATGCCTACTATACCACTGTCTTTCACCAAAAAAAAAGGCCTGATGTTTCTAGTAACGTGCAGTTTTTCCTACATGTTTTCTCAGAGGTTCAAGTGAGTATTCCCAGTATACTGCAATTCAATGTATTCTCAGAACCGCTGTGGAGTCGGGGCGGGGGGGAGTAAGAATATAGTAATGAATGGTGGAAAAAGTAGAGAAATATTTAGTAGGAAGATGTGAGCTATTTACAAAAAGAATACAGGGAATGACTTGTTAAGTCACAGGTGTTTTCATATCCTCTTACTTGTTTCGACCATATAAACCTCTGGCAAAAACTGATCTGTTCTGTGCTCCTGCAGTGCCCAGTGTAAAAGTTATCCTGAGCTCAAAGGCCTAAACACAGCAAAAATTAAGAATTATGAATGTTTTTCTCTGAATCCACAGTGATGTCAGAAATACGTATATTTTTATGTATAAAAAAAATACTTAGCAGCAGAACAAAATACTTTATGGTTTGCACTCCCAGAAAAAATTGTCTTAAGGGTCCTGCAGAAAATCTATGAAATGCAGTATTGGTATATATGTAAAAAGAAGTTATTGGTGACACCCATTCTGAGTGATGCTAATCATAGCTATAAAAATACTTGTGGCATGATCTGTAAATGATATTAAAAAACCCACCCAAAAACTGAACATGTGGAATTGTGTGTGAAACTATACCTGCAAATGTACAACTGTCAGTGCCAAGAAAAACGTTTAAATGTCTTACATATGTAAATTTAGTCTGAAGACTGATCATAGCTATAAAAATACTTGTGGCATGATCTGTAAATGATATTAAAAAACCCACCCAAAAACTGAACATGAGGAATTGTGTGTGAAACTATACCTGCAAATGTACAACTGTCAGTGCCAAGAAAAACGTTTAAATATGTCTTACATATGTAAATTTAGTGTGAAGACTGTGACATGTAAAGCCAAACGATGTAAAGCATTGTCTGCTGTACACCCGGGAACAAAGCAAAATGGATGTGCTGAAGTCATAAGAATAGCAATAGCCATAAGGACAGAACCTGATAAATACATAGGGCAAATTTCTCCTGAAATGCAGTTTCTGCTGGAAACAAGTTCATCTCAGAATGCAGTGTGGTATTCTGAAGCAGGTTTTGTTTTATTGTTTTTAAGTGACCCCTCCTTGTTTTCTATGACTGAATTGAGTGCACTGTTTACAAGGAAGTACTTCAAATAGATTTAGACTGGACAAAGTTCAGGATGAATTGTTGGTGATTTTTTCCTTTGATGGATCTGTCATAGAGAGCTTTTAATAAGCATATAAAGAAACACGAGCCAATCTAGATTTGAAAGATAAACATCTAAAATGCCTAAGATGTGCCGAAGAAGAAACACGAACAAAATGATCATATGGTGATTTAACTATTCTCCTAACCTATTTAATTTTAGGTCCTTGAGAAGTTTGTAAGAATTGTTTTAGAAGCTCTAGAGAAAAGAGGGTATTTGTTCCTGCCTTGACACCCATGCACGTGTATTCAGGTGTAGAAACTAATTTAAGCTCTAACGAAGCCATCGGTGCAAATGGTGTATATTCAGGATGTTACTATTTTACAATGATGGATCCAGGTGAAGGGGAAATGATGTGCATGTTCAGCAGAAGAGGATTCTGAGAGTTTCATGTGGAGTGAGAAACGGGTGGGAGGGGCTGGATTCAGTCTTCTGACCTGTGAGGTGTTACAACTGGTTGGCTATGGGGATGCTGGACCAAAGCATCACATTAAGAAAGCTTTATTTGATCATGTAAAAATGAGATTTGCACGTGCTGGAAGCCTTCATTCTAGGCAGGCGTTATATGTCGCTCAAATAATAAGTACCTGTTGATAGGTTTGGTCCATTTTCAGTCTCTGAAACAATATAATTGCCTGAAGTCTTAATCTCTAAATATTCTCAATCAGCTTTCTCAACTTTCTAACTGGCTAAGGCTCTTACTTAGGACTGTTAGCAATTCAGGACTAGCATGAGTGGCAGCCGGCCGCAGGTACGGAACAGCACTGAACACCCTGGTCT
>NW_009196999.1:1563-20381 GCF_000690835.1 Fulmarus glacialis | reverse complement strand
CTGCTGAACTACCCTCTGAGTCCCATCTCTGTCTCTGAGCTGAGTGTGGTACAGGATTTTGCTTGAGATGCTGAACCACTGCAGGCTGGACACTGCGGCTGTATACTTCTCCCACAGTGATGCTAACCTATTGTAATTGCTTGCTCTTCAGAGTATGACTTTGAAATCCACCATAATCAAACTGAATTTGTAAGACCTGCTGTAAGATTTCATAGCTAGAGTCCTTTGCAAGAAGTGCTTTCTCTGAATTATGCTCAGGGAATGGATTTTCAGGTAGCTTTTTTTTTTGTGATACGTCTGCTTGAAAGTTCTGCTTCACATATTCTGTATGTAGAAGGATCTGAGGTGATTGCAACAGAGCGGAGATGGGTAGATATAGACCAAGGAGACCTATAACTCAAGAATGAAAGGATCAAAAAAGTATCCATATTTTTTCTTATAGAGTTGTTCCTGTAAACTTCAATTCAGCTTTATTCTGGAACTGAAAAGGCTGTGGAAAATAGAAGGTTGGAAAATATTTTGTAAAAGAGAGAAATTGATCTTGCTACCTTCACCCTCCTCGCAGTTGTCCATATTTCCTGTTCCCAAAATCACCAATCCTATCCAGGACAACAGAAGCTCATCCAGTCAAGCTGCCAAAACAATTCCATGTTACTCCCACGATCGGTCATAGACTCAAAGTGCTGAGTACTTAAGTCCCAGTTGAAGTAGCTTGATTAAAGAAAAATGTTCAGGTCAACCTAGATATTCACATTAAATTTTAAAGCAGTTGCAAATATATTAGTTGAACATAAGACGACAGCAATTTTGAATCTTTTGCTCGGCTTCACATATGAAACAACGAGGGCTGAGATCCACATTGTTTAAATGCTTATTGCCAAGTCCTGATCAAAACTCTGGTGCAAAAATACAGATTTTGTTTATTGGACAGGGAGACCCGTTTCCTCTAAATGTCAGATAAGCCCTTCAAGCTACTAACAGCCTCTGAAGTGATGAAGGATGTTACTTAGGTTTGGGGGGGGGCGGGGAGAGAAGAAAGGGGGGAAAAAAACCCCAAACACTGGACCAATTCTCTGTCTCCTTCTGGAATACCTTCTCATCTGAGACCCAAAGTCTGTCTTGAACACTGAATGCTCTTAAGAGTAGCTGAAGCAGTTGGCAGGCAAACTGAGAGTAGCTACGCTGTCATCCATCTCTAACTACATATTTAATTTGGTAAATACATAAGTTGTGAGAACATCCAAATATTGATTACAGTCTGTGGGAACTGACTGTTTCCTTCAGATGGAATGAGATCCTTTGATACACACCTCTCAAACACTGGAGAGCGTTAGGCTGTTATATCCGAGCTTCATACACAGCTTGGTGTTATGTTTCCCTCCAGAAAAATTTTTATACATTAATTTAAGCATCCAAATGCAGAATTAATGAAAATCAACCTCCACATTTCAAAAACTTACGAGATGAAATTTGAAATTCCTTAGTTATGGTATATGAAATATGCAAAAGCCCCTGAGTTTTGAGTAAAGATTTTTTTCAAAAAAAATTTTTATAGCAGTAGGTGCTTCAAATTGTTCAAGGTTTGATTTTCTGTAGGTTTTTTTTTCCTTTAAAATTTTGTTTCTACTATTAATAAATAACCCAGCGCTGAAATTTCAATTTTCAGAAGAGCATAAGAATAGATCACATTAACTAAGAGATGGGAAAATAAATTTTCACTTCCTGGGGAAGGAAACAGATTGTGTCTCCTAATGACTTTGCATTTGTTCAAGTAATTTTGTAGTCGGTTCAGAATGGATCTGAATTGTATCAACATTTATTATTATTACTACTATCTGGGCTATAATAATCAAAACAGAAGTATAAAAATGCTCATGAACAGTTGATACTAGGGGGGATGGAGTATGTGCATACACCCCCCTCCAAAAATAATCAAGAATGTATCCAAACATTCTGGCCAAAGTGAACTGGATCCTCCTTAATTTCCTGTTGTTGTTTTCTTCTAGACAAACCAAGCTGAAAAGAGACACTGATTTAATTTGGTAAGGAATAGGTTGTCTGTCTGATGCCTTGTTTTCTGCTTGCTTGTGTCTTGCCAACAATTATCTTGTCAAAAGGGAATGTAGGCAACAGAGAAGCGGTTAGAAAACTTCTGACAGAGGTAAACTTTTTTACTGCAAGGAAACTTGATCTAAAAACAATCACGTTATTATTTAAAGAACTTACCCGCTTGTTTTCCTGTAAGACAAATACTGCCTTTACAACTGACGTTTTCTGGACCTGCACACTAATGCAGATTATGCCACAAAACAGATTGAGACTTGAAGTTAAGATCAGAGAAGCGTGGTATGGAGCTGGGTCTGTGCTGTTTTCCAGCGCCGTTTGTTGAAAAGGATGTAGCTGGAATGCTCCTGCCCTCACAGTGTCCTTGTGGGACCTGGGAGGTTGGGACTTCGTAGCTGGGAGCAACCTGGGACGTTACACACTGCTGGCTTCCATGCCAATGCGGCAATATCTGTAGGAAGGAGCAATTTCTTTTTAGCCTTTTATTGATTAGTATAATCAACTTTAAACTCCGAGCAATTGTTCTCCATCTCTTTTAGCTTTAAAGGTTTCTGTTTCTTGCTCAGATCACAGAAAGCTCTAATGTCCAAAAGATGATCTATTTCTTTCCAAAAATAGCAGTTGAAAATACTACCTCTCCCTCCAATCCTTGACTTACTTATATCCTTAAATCATCTTGGGTAAAACGCTGCTGGTACTTTTGGTGTATATGTGGCTGTTTGCAAACTCTGCCCAGTGAGAAACTGGACATTAGTTTGAAGTCTGGGGTTTTTATAGATATATATATATTTATATGTATAAACACAGATGTCATGTATAGAGGCTATAAGTATACATCTGAATCAATGTGAAGCCTAAAAATCCATTTAGACATCGGATTTCTTGATGCAATGACATACCTGGCTGGGCACTTCTACCTATTGGACAAGCCTAGCGGAGAAAAGGGATCCTCTTGTTATAGATGTGGCTTGAAATGTTGTCGGATCATCAAAGTGGGAGTGAGGAAGGATGGGCAGTCTGTGGTGGGGTGGGAAATTTGGTCTTCTGTTGGCTTTAGAGCTGCAGAGTAACTTTGGATGACAGCTCATGGCAAGCTTTAAAGATTTATAAAAAGATGTATGTCAGCTCTCAGGCAGTGTGCTGGCTTGTTTGGGATAGAATTTTGGCTTGAAGATGTCTTCTGTACTTGGACGCAGTAAATGTAAGGATTCAGGCTAAAAGGCAGAGTAAGATTGAATTTACCGCTTGGATTTTTCTTTCAGGAAGACTTGGAAACTGATTATGCATTTAATAATGTAGGAGCACATGATGGCTGAAACATAATTTTCTTTCTTTACTTTTGTAGTTCTTTTGTAAAGGTTACAATATCATCTTCTGGAGCAAGTTCAGATGCTTTGGGTTTTTTACATTTACTTTAACAGCAAATAGTGAAAGTATGGTAACGTTATTTGCCTTAAATTTGGGGTGGGGGGTGGGTGGAATCCTGGTGTTTAGTAATAGAAGGAAAAACTTTTATCAGAAGGTTTGTATCTGTTAATACTTGTAATGTGTACAAATCAAAATATATCTTACACCTTTTAAAGGAGACATTGACAGGCTCATAACCAAAATACTTTCCTCTCCTCTACAAAGCTGTGATTTTGCTGATTTTGCCAAGTTATCATGGCATCGAAACTCATTTGCTATGTGTAACCTAGTTATGAGACTATTAAAGAAAAAGGTTTGTAACTATGTTTATATACCTATTGTATTGGCTTTTGGTAGTAATTCTGGAAAATTATTTTCCCTTTTGCTGAATGGGAGTTTTGGACTAAAATTACAGAATAATTACACTAGGTCTGTGCAGAAAATATGCCTCCATTTCTTCAGAGGGGGAACTGAATTGTGACCTCCAGTTCCAGTTACACTAAATCACTTTTGAATGTGTGATGTTCTCCAATAACACTTTTGATGAATAACTTGTGATACTTGCCAATCTCCTGGGGCCATAACCATCTTTTTGTTCTATGTTTTTTCAGTGTCTGGTGCAATATGACCTTGTCCCACAATTCTGAACTCTACATTGGCTGTAATTAAAGCGCATTGATAATAATATCAACTATTTGTTAAAATTAATCTGAAAATAATTGTGGCTAACGAAGGACCCTAAGAAAATCACGATGGCATTCGTAACAGTTCATGAGTTGAAAAAGAAGCAAAACATTTTTATAGAAATGTTTGAACTTTTCTGCCTATGCTTAAATATTCACAAAAGTTTGGAAATGGTTTCTGGCACCTCATTGCCATGGTGGTCAACTCCGTGCATGATGTAACACAGGAGTCGGTGCGAAACAGAAACCCAACCATACTTTCAGCTGCTGTATTTGTTTACATTTATATATGCTGTGAGGAAAATGTTTTGCTTTCCCTATTAGCCATGAATAATGTGTAGCAGCAGAGGCTGCAGGACAATGTAAGAGGGGTAGACGAACATTGGAGGAAGAAAATATTGAGGTAAATACAATCTTTGGTTGTTATTCCAAATTATGGAAATGCGGGGTGCGGCAATGATTGGGGGCTGTTTGCTGCCAGAACGAAGATGCTGAAGACTTTATATTAGTTGGTATAGAAGTCTACCTGGTAGCACTAATACCAAGGATGTTATTGCATTGTGTCAAGAAATCATGAGGCTCTGAACTTAAGGATCACAAATTCAAGATACGGTTTTTATGCCATACCTTTATTTTTAATTTTCATGGGGCTCTCTTTGTCTAAAATTTGGCTTCTGCTTGAATTTATATCTTTTTTTTTTTTGCTTCTTTAATTCATAATTTCAAAAATTTGCATGAAAAGACTTTGAAATACATAATAGAGGCTATGATATTTATAGCGAAGCAGGGAAAGGTTAGTTTAACTGGGCAACGTTCCTATCTAGTCTGGGTCTGTCTGTCTTTTCAGCCTCCCACATTTCTGAGATGTCAGGTTGTTAAATAAGGATCGTATTCTCCAGGTTGATTAATTGTTTTTTTTTTTCCTTCGCACACTTCCTCAAGTGTTGCAGAGAGCGGGAACTAGTTGAATCGAATGAAGGGGGCAATGGAAAACAGGCTTATGTGGTTCAGTTGCCTGTAAAACCTTAAGCCCGGCTTAAGGGAAGCGTGGCTGTGAGACCTGGGTAAAGCCACCTCAGGTACAACCTGTAGTGCCCACTGACCTTCAGACAGCCGTGGCACTGTCTGCTGTGTTACGTAATTTTCCTTCTTTCGTAAATATTTGAACTTTTTATCTTACAAGCAACCTTTCTGAGTCTATTTTGTTACATAGCCCCTGTTTTATCGTGGTGACACTACTGATATTTTCATTGTCTTATTCATTAATACGAAGCCTCGGTATTAGCATTTGCTTAGAACAAAATCTTCACTCTTAAATCACCCTTATACTGAAGGGAAAACTTTGAGGCTGGGATATCTAGCTGGATGAATATGAGCTTGCTTTATTTACAGTAGGGCTGGGATAACTGGGATCGGGAGGAGCAGTGGTGTGCTTTCAGCTTCCCTTTGGAGTTTAGTTTTCCCCCGTGCAAAGGAACAAAATAGAAAAAGGTCTCGGATCCCTCTTGGTGGGATGGGAGGAGGGAAGGGCAGAAAAGCGTGTGGTCTTGTCCCATCTCCTTCCATCCACCACTTGCTCAGTATCAACTGGGAAGTCTATAAAAATAGATTTTTGCTGTGTCAACTTGTGTCCCCTTCAAATGTGGAGGGGATTACCCACACTTTCCAGTAGCTAATTTTGATGCATAAAAACTCTCTCATCGTCTACTGGGTCTTGATGGCTTTATATACCCCTTGTTAAACAGATGGACCCTTCTGAGCCCTGTGTTTGAGCAATGAGACAGCCAGAGTGCTGGCTGCCTGTAATATTAATACCTGTTTCTTTTGGGGCACCACTGTAAGTCCAATCCAAGCAGTGGGATGACAGAAGGTTGGGTCGTCCAGTGTCTAGTGCCAGATGACTGCCACCTCCCCTTCACACCAACTACTTGCCGCAAGGTCCAACCGTTCTATCTCTTGGGTTTTTTGCCTTTTTCTGCACCATTAAAAGTATTAAATCAGTGGAATGGCACTATATTTATTTAAGCTTTTAAACTTTCTTTGAGCACTTTTTCCAATGTGGGGTTTCATAAAAGGTATGCTGTTTAGCATCAGATGAAAAAACTGTGAGAACAAAATCATAGTAATATGTCCCAACTTGTGTCTGTTGTATTAGAGGTGTGTGGACAAATGGCAACTGTAGGTATTTTCTTCCCCTAGCCCCTTTTTGCCTTTGTGAAGACACAGGCTGCTACATGAGCTTACTTTACAGCTTCTTTTGGAGGGACCTCCGACTCTGTTTCTAGACTATGGCTCCCAGGACATTTGGTCATTTGAACTTCTGGATGTTTGTGTGGATTATTTCTTTCTGGATTTCCCCACTGGTGAATGTATAGTGCTGTGTAAAACCGATGACAATGCCCAAAATGTAACACGAAGAAAAAAAGCAAAAGCTGTGAAACTAACGTGAGCTGATGTAAGCTGCCAAGGAAATGACAAAGGACTGAAAAATGGAATAATTTTTTCTGACAAAAAATAAAAGACAAATAAAAGGTAGAGGGCTGTGCAACAACCCTTTGCACGCTCTCCTGGATCTGCTTTGTCCTTGTGCTTGTAGTGAGAGCTCCCCTGGCAGCATTTGTGAAGGATATTTTCTGTGAAAAGCCAGTTTAAGAAATGAAGCAGTGGGGAAGGTGGAATTACCATGAATTATTTCTCTCTCTTGCCCTGATCTGATTCTGTTCCTCTCTCTGGCAATCCTGCCAGCTGCAGAGCAAGGCAGGCAATTCCAATTTGAAGATGTTGATTGATTTTTTTCTTTCTTTTTTTTTTTTTCTTTCTTCTGTTGAGATTTTTGTTAAATGTAATGGTTTAGAGGGCTCCAGTCAGAGAAGTTTATCTTTACAGATAGTACAATTGTAGCCATGTGCCATTGCCAGCCACCTCCGATTCTACCTTACCTTGTAAAACTCATTAGCAGCAGTGTGTTTTGCAACATGCAGGGAATAGCACATGTAGAGTGACAATTTATGAGAAAAAAATCTTGCTAGTCTTTAATTATCTATCCTGAGATATTAGTTGCATGCTCTTACTTACTCCCACCTCTACTCCTTTGTAAGAAAGAACCTTTGCTGGATAATGAAACCATAGCGAGATAGGAGAGCTGATGTTTCTGTGGGTAAATGTTATGGCACTATTTAAAGATTGAGGATAAAAATTAAATAATTAGAAATACTTGAAGTGGACTGAGCTCATGAACTTTACTGGAACCTACTATTTTCTGAGTACTCTTTATAAAGCAAGAGTAAGCGTCACTAGAGATGGCTTCTGCAGAGATCTCTGAAGAGTACGCTCTTCGATTGTGCTGTTTAGGTACAGCACTGTAGGACTGATCCTGCCCATGCTGGATTATTTTGACTCTACTGACATTCCCACCCAGCTTCCATTTTCAATTCAACGCTAAGCCACTTTACAGCCTCCAGCAGCCTAATCTGATTTAAGCTTTCAGTGGAGCTTAAACATTTGGCAATTTTGGCTGTTTGTAATTTTTAAAATGCAGTAAAGTTGGTTGGGTTTTTTTTCCTTCTCAAATTTCACCTGTTTTGTGGCTTTCATTGCTCTCCAAAAAAGTTCAGTTGCTAGCTCTGGACTAGCTAAACACTAGCTTCAGTGTTTAGCAGGATGCCTTAAGCTTTCTTGACATGCGATTTCTGAAACATTTCAGAGCGAAACCAGCATGAATGTACAGCACTAGCAACAACCTATTTGCTAAACCACCTGGCAACCAAGGTGTGCCCCTACATAGGTGTATTTATACGGCTGTTTTAACAGTTTGCTGGATGCTTTTGCAGTGTGCAACATGGCAGGTGCCACTGGAGGGCTTGTAAGCTTGTTTGAAGTGATCCTTCTCTAACTCTGTGTGCTATATTCGTAATTTTTGCTATAAAATCATACTGTAGGTAAATCATGCACACTGTGTGACTGTGATTTGACTGAAAATAATTGTTCAGGTAGTTATTGACCATCGCGGAAGTATTGATTGCTCTCCTAACAGAGCTATTAAGATTCCCTGCCAGGTCTTCAGCTCTCTGCCACGAATTATTTTGGTCTATAGATCCTTTCAAGGAGTCATATGTAAAAAGCTGAAAGCAGAAATACTACTTTATATTTATATTCAGAGTGATCCATTGCTGACAGTCATTGTAATACGGTTCAGGAAAACAGTATCGCACAGAGCTAGAGGGTAATCGCCTGGAAAGTTGGGTTTGAACTTCTTGTATGTAGGAGTGCTGAGGCTTCAGCATGACAGCTCAGGGATGCCGTAGAGAAATGTGTAATACAATAAAGGAAGAAATAATGAAGATAATGTAAAATAGAAAAGAGGAAGTCAGAAGTGACAAGAGATGGTAGGAACCAGAACACTCCATGTAGGAATAAATTTAAGAGCGACTCAGAACCTATGCAGCTTAATTAAGCCTAATAGCGTTAAGAGAGCTGTAGCTGGACAGACAGCTGCCTGCTGATAGAAGAAGACAGGAACCCAAAAAGCTTCAGAAAATCAGCAGAAAGAAATTGCATCCTGTTGCTGAAGAATCGAGGCAAAAATATCAACTGGTTGGAATTCCAAGTAAATAGCAAATTAACTCTTTGCTCTTGTTTTTTTTCTGTAGGTTCTGAATTGGAGCCACTCTTTGTTCCTGCAGTTTTTCCATCGCTTATTTGAACTGAAATGATTTCTGTGTGCAAGTGAGTACTAATTCTCCACATATGTTGGATAGAAAAGTGGAAATACATAACAGGTGAACCAGAAGATGCCACATTTTTTTCCAGTCTATTTCATTTCATTTCAACATTTCAGCCATGTGCAGTCCTTAAGAAAATTTGATCTAAAAGTGTTGTTATGCTTTTTTAGAAAAAAAAAGTGGCTGAATGTATTAAAGCTATTTAGGGTATGGGTATCATTCACAAATCCTAATTTCTGATCACTTAAGGTCACTTTTCAGTAGGGCTTTCTATGTCTCTTATTTTATGTACTGTAAGTGTGTTATGTAGCTATATCAGAACTTAAAACCATAAACAGTTAATTAGTGTAAAGAGAAAAACATCTTTAGAAGTAAGCTGCTTAATAATAGGAAGACTTTGGTAAAAATGAATCAGTCTAGTCTAAAGAGCTTAAATTTGCCACTTACTATTTGCATGTGATTATGCAGTGGTGAAACAGAGGAGCTGTGGAGTAGTCCAGCATATTCTTAATGGCATTTAATTCCTATATATTTCAGAATGTGGAAAGCAAAACCCTCCTGGAAGATTGTGAGCTCTGATTGCACGCAGATGATGTTCTGTAGGAGGGTATTGTTATTATCAGTGAGGTATCTACAGACCATACGTAGACAGTATTTAGCAAAATTGCAATTAGCACAGAAAACAGTAAACAATTGTCTTCCTGTTCTTGGTTTAGATTGATGCAGTGAAAGGGTGAAGAGGCTGTGCAAACACAGAATCAAAACACAATGCTAAGTTTTCATCCCTGAAGAAGAGTAGCTATTCTAACCAAGGAGACTTCTTTAGCTATTGGTTTTTAACCCGTGTTTGGAACAGTCTGTGCTCTATCCTGAAAGATATGCTGCAGATCTTTAAATAAGGAAGCATCCCAGATTCTTTTGGGAGAAATCACTGTTCTGCATTTTCTTCCTCAAGGCAGTCCTGTCAGAATTCAGACACCTCAACAGTTTGAAAATAGTTCATCCCCAACTGTATTACGATTGCTGCAATGATATTTGTTGCAGGATAAGATTATAATCTTGCTATCTCTACATCATTGGTACAGATGAGACGTAGAACAGTTTTCAATTCACAGGTCCATATAGACATTTAGTTCCCATTAATGAAAATGATGGGGCCTGAAGCGTCTAAAATCCCCTGAATGTCTGTTTTGAGCTTAAGCTTGTAAAAATGCAGCTAGAATAATGCTGGAGAGTAAACAACATGCAAGTTGTACATAACAATTTTTGATTTATATGCTGCACTGAGCCAAAACAAAGGTATTCAGAAAGTTTTCACCCACGGTTACTCCTACAATAATAACTGCAGGTTGACATCCCCAAAGCCAATAATAACAGCTGTATTAGGCACTTTTTGTTGTTTTTGTTGGTGCTTTAAATGAATGAGATGAGGGGGGGAAGGGAGAAAGTACGAACAAACTGTTGTAATTAGAGGCTAAATTCAACTCTAGGTTTATACTGATGTAAATTAAATGCATGCTAGATTCATTTTGCTACTGGGGATGAGTTTGGAGTTGCACTGGTGTACGTGCTGGCTTGTTGTGTGTACTGTATTAAACATGTTCCCACATGAAGTACAAACTAAAATATGTTACAGAGTCCATGACAATTAGCATCCTTAGGGGACTTCCTGCCTATTCTCGTAATTTCACTGCCCATACAGCTGGGGTAGATACTTGAGGGGCAGCAGGTCTGTACACTTCACTGTTCTCCATGCACCTGGGCCGTCTGCTCCACCCACCCACTCCAGCCTGTACCAACAACTCTTCTGGCAATGGTAGCCAGAGTTGCAAGCTTTAAAAAAAAAACAAAACACTTGTAAGGCTTATGTGGTTTTTAAATCTGTGGTTTTAATTCTGCATCTGTTAGGTATCACTAAAATCCATTATAGTATAATAATATCTAAGGTAAAATAGAGAAAGAAAGGAACAGTAGGATTTCTTTTAAAGGATGCTTTTAATACTGCTTTTACTGCAGATGCTTTCTGTCTTGCAGCTAGGTGCAAACAAGATGACTATTCTGATGAGATTTGTATAAAGGTAGTGACTTTTGTGATGAGGGCAGAAATTTTAGTTACAGAGAAATGCATACTGCTTTGCTTATGGCTTTGTTAGAAATTCCCGTATTTTACTTTTATAATTATAAATGCCTTTTATACAGTCTTTATACGGATTGTACAGTAATAGGACCTAAAACTTTTTCCGTAATAGAATGTTAAGAAAAAAAATCATCTAGACAAGAACATAAAGGTGATGCTGATAGTTTCAGATCTGTCTAGCCATAAACTACTAGCAAAGCGAGAAAGAAACAGCTTTTCTTATGTCATTCAGAGTAGGTCCTGCCAATTTGCGTCTGGACAGTTAATGTAAACCCCAAGGTTCTGAAAATTTTGTTATGTCCCATCTTGCTTTGCTTAGTTCTCGGGGCTCCAGCCGAAGAGGTCACCAAGCACGTCCTTTGGAAGATTGATTCACTGACTGCAAAATTTCACTGTCAAGAATAATTCTTGCTGTTTAGCCTGCATTTTCACTGTCAGGAACATTTCTTGATGTTCAGTCTATGTTTGACCTATGTTAAGTTCCTTGTATATTCTTGAAGAACTTCTCACGAATAGGCTTACAAAAATCCTACTTCTTGGTGGTTTTTCTTTAGTTCTTACTTTCTCTCACCATCGGTTCGTCCTGTTTCTAGTTAACCAACATAACTTTTGTTTTTTAATCCCTTAAAGAATTATTTGTTCTTGAAGGGAGACTGTATAAAACGTGGAGCATAACTGTAATTGGTGTGTGTGTGTATATATATATACACATATATATATATTTTTCAAGTGAAAATTCAAGTATATATTTTACGTGATTCAGTAAGATGTGGTAGGAGGCTTTTTGGGATGAGATTCTTCCAGGGTCAATCTCAACACAGAAAGTGTATTAAAGTTTTATGAGTAGTTTGTATGTCCTGAAACTTTTTTTTCCCCCTCAGCAGCAATAAATATGTAGTCTTGGTCCCTGGGTACTCCACAAGATCAGGAGGTAAGTTTTGGTGCACTGTCTCCTAGAAGGCAAGGACCTATCCTTATGACCAGTTTCAGCAGAAAATGTAACTAAGTATCGTTTTTTAAATGCTTCCTATCCGGACAAATAATGGCTTTTAATTGATTGGTAAATGTGTTGGTTAATAACTAATAACGTTTCATTCCTCTGAAATATTCCCTGCAAATGGCTCAGTCCAATTGAAGTACTTGGTCTATTGATCTATGTCCTATTCTTTCTCTTTCATCTTGCTGCAAGTCCTTTCATCCTTCTCTTACTACTGTGATTCATCAGTTTTAGTTTACATCTGCATTTGCAGATGACTCTGAAATACAAGCTCCTGCTTGAAAGTTGTAAAGTTTCCACAGGCTTTGCTGGGTAGGATCAGAACTTGTACTCGAAGGATGCTGAGGTTTCTGTCCCTATTCCTGCAAAGCAATGACTTGCGTAATTAACTAAAACAGCCTAGCGTATATTTCTACAAGGCACTACTCCGGCACTGTGGAAGGTCCTAAATGTAGCAAAGTTTGGGGGTTTGTTGTTGTTGGTTTTTTGTTGTGGTTTTTTTTTTGTTGGTTTCTTTAAATTAAGAGACATGACCTTCTCCTGTCTTTGTGATTAAAACCATTGCAAATAATATGCAGCATTAAGATGAAACAATCTGCCATATGGTCATTTTAAATTTTAGTGCCACTCTTTGGCCTTTTTTTTTCACCAGTAGAAAAATATAGCTACAAAGCAGCAACAATCACATTGATTGAGTAAATCAAACGATTTACAAAATACAATAATTTTGTAGAAGTGGAAACGTAAACAGATAAGAGACCAGCTACAGGTTAAGATGTGTGGAAATACTAGGAAGATGCCTACAGTACGTCTGGGATGTTCAGCACTTGTATCTGTTACGTGAGCACGCGATTGTTGCTCTGGCTGTTTGTATTTGCCTAACCTTCCGTTATCAAATAAAATCCGGAACAAAATACAATTTTTGTCTGAGACAAATATGACTAGAATCCCCAGAAATACTCTAAAGGTCAGATCACCTGTTTTGAAATACTGCTCCACAGTATCTACAAAGTCTTAGTGACATTAAACAGTACAACGTGTAGTTTGCTAGAAGGTACCCCAGTGTTATATATTTAAAGCACAAGCCGAAACCTAGAAATAAATAAATTAAAAAAATATTCTGTGGTAAAAGACTTCCAACTCTGACCAGTATTTGTGGAATAAGAATATCCTGGAAACTGTTTTTCATTTGGCAGCTGGTGAACTCCAGATCTCTGATGCTCCCGGCACTTTGCCTGCTGGTTTGGTCAGACAGCGGCTCTCACCGAGTCCAGGGACTATTGCTAAAACTGACTTCCACACCTATTTATTTTGAAAAGAAAAATGGTGATTGCTTTACGCATAAATGGACAAATATTTGCATTTTATAATTGTTTACACAGAGATTAGTAAAACTGAATCGTAACAAGGCACTTTTCTTCCTTTGAAAGGGGCTAGAATTTTAATTAGCCTTATTTAGGAAATACGGCACTGTAGGAGGCTTGGTGTTGTTATATTTTTTTTCTTTTACAGTGAGTTTTACCAGGAGGCTTCTTAACTAATATTGAAATCTTATTTTGGTCGTCTACTTAGATTGAATTAGAAGGTAATTTAATAAAAAAAGTAGACAAAAAGGCAAGCATATCTGAAAACATTAATTGGAAAACATCTTTTAGTAGGGATTTGTATGTGGGAAAGAGAAAGATAGTAATTTTAACATTTACCAAATTCTCAAAGCTAACTGCACGCACGCAGTTATAATGCATCTGTCTACTAAAAACAAAACAAAACAAAACCCACAAAAAAACCCATGTGAAGATTGTTTCATATGGGACATGTGATTACTAGGACTGAAAACACAGAGGTTCAGCAAAACCGTTGGTGGTGATAGGCAAAGCTTTTCAAATGTGCAAATGTTACCCAGTTAATTTCTTGGGGGGGGGAGAAGATAGTTCTGGAAATCAGTGGAAATTGGGCTTCCAGGGATGCCTTTGACAATTTCCTGCCTGGAGTTAATCAGTAAATGGGAAGACATGAGGTGAGATGTGTGTATGTATGAACGTGTACGTGACTACAGGCACATACAGATACCGCTCTGATGCCCCGGTCAGCAAGAGCGACACGCAAACAGCGGAAGAGCAATTCCGGGTAGCAGGCAGAGTTTTGTGCAAAGAAGAAAACTCTGAGGGGAATTAGGGGCTGAGATGAGAGATGTTTCTGTAAGTGACTGCTTCCGTATTACCACAATAAGATTATGTTTAGTTTCTCAGGAGATACTTTCTATGATTAAATTTCACTCCTGAACTACCCTGGATTCAGCACATGATTGAGTCACCTTGGATCCAATGATCATTTAAATGAGAAAAATCATATTCCACATTAAAATAATCATTTTTACTCCATGTAACTCATTTATAACATGCCTCTCTGTTAACACACTGCTACCAGAAACAATTTCAAACTGTTGCAAAATATATATGAGTTCAAGTGTAAATGAGATTTTACTACTTTCACTTAACTATGCAAAAAGCTGTGTGTTTATATTCTAAGCATATTTGTTTAGGAGGCTTTCCATAATGCAGAGCAAATCTAAGAGGCAAAATATCAATGTCAATATACTGTGTTAAAGGAAGCATTTAATTGCCTCTATTGGTTACACCTATATTGCTTTTTAGTGGCTTGATCATTCAGTAATGCACAGTTTTACCTCTGAGTGGTTTAGTATAGCTTGAGGGGGGAAAAAAGCCACATTCCATATATATACACTGGATTTCTTATAGTTAGAAAGCATCGAACAATCTCCTGTCAGGCACTGAAGATCACCAAGATACAGAATCAGCTTTGTTGAGGTCAGATCCTGGCCCTGTTTTCTTCTGAGGAAACTCGGGTTTAAACTGAAAAACTTCCATTAAATTAAACTGGCAAAGCAGAGCAGGCTCCTGCTGTTGATCTCGTACTTGCAGAATGACACATTGGGTTGTCACTGTAGCAGAGTTAGGATCACACTTCATAAGATTAAATTCCTTGTTTTTATTTTCTTGCTTGTATCTATCTCTCAGCCTAATTGAGTTACGGTCTAAGCTTAGACCTCTAGTTTAGCCATAACAAAAAAACCCCACCAAGCCCTTGAAATCCTCAGTCTTATCAAATTTTTATCACTGGCGTGAGCAGCTTGAAACACAATTAACCTGTTACTAATACCAGGTTTTATTTATCCTAGAGCTCAAACCATTGATGTTATTGATCTGCGTTAGGGCTAATCGCTCCGCTGTGTAATCTAGGAAGCTGTTACATTACTTCTTTCCGTGGCATTGGTGTTTTCAAACCAATGGTGAAGTAGGACCAGTATAGTACAAACACTAATAATTCCTGTGGTAAGGTTGTGTACTAGGGAGATAAGGACATTTCATTGCTGAACGTGAAGGAACCTCTCACCGTGACTGTTTTCTGCCTCTTTCTGGCCACATAGGAAATACTCTTGTTTCCACCCCTTATATTAATTTCAAAAAGGGAGGTTAGAAAGGTTGTCCTAATGGTGTTTTAAAATCACTTAAACATTTTACTTTACAATGAGGCTAAGCAGAAGTGAAACGCAGAGCTTTGAGCCCTTCATCCTTTGCGAGGCTAGAGGAAAGATGTTTAATCATTCTTTCAGCCAAGTGTAATGTCCTGTAGTATCTTTTGACACATTACCTTTGAGTCTTCAGTAGGCAAAACACCTGCTGAAATACTTTTCAATCTGGAAATCAGTAGATCCGTGTTGATTTTTGCTGGATGAAAACCAGATCCCTGCAAAAAAGAAAGCCTGAGAAATAGCTGTTTGTGTAGGATGCTTCCTGAAAACATACTGTATGTTTTTCTCCATCAAAATTCAGTGTTCGTTTTGTGTTGAAGATTGACTTTTTATAATTATACATTTTTCTTATCTGATGCTAGTAATCGAATACTCTATCTTCCATCCTCCATTTAAGAGGTATGGCTAGGGTCATAGATATGGGAGAACATGGTCATAAACACAAACTAACAGCACTAAGGGAAGTAAATTTAAGTATATAACTTGAGGTACTCGCTACAGTTATATGTGGTAAAAACCAAGGCAGATTACCAAGTTGTCAGTGGGGAACTGTGAATGGAGGTGGTATGCTGAAGCGGACCTGAAATGGAGTCCTAGCATAAGCTGAGATTTCAGTACTTTTACATAAATAGATGTTTAGAGAGCCAGGTCTGCTTCTGAGAGTGATGGTGGTAATGTTACGGATCTGTCTTAGGCACTATAAAAGAGATGCATGGTGATTATCAGGAGGCAGTAGCTGGTATCCAACAAAGGTTTTTAGCAGTTGACGCTGCATTATTTTAAGAGATGGAAAAGTAGCCATTGAGATGTATTCCTGCTTAATCCACAACAAAATTAGTTTTCACACACAAGCCACAATAAAAGGATTGCTGCATTATTTACAGGTGATTCAGTGGCTGAATTTAAAAAAAAAAACACATCCTTCTAGTTTTTGCTTGCAGTTTTATTCATCACTGTTGGTAAAACTGCAGTCTTAACACAAAAATAACTGTTACTGTTTTATTTGGAATAAGTGATTTTTAGTCAAGAATTATCTCCTTAACTCATATTAATGACCCTAGACTTGCTGGTGTTAATTGAGATGTGCTGGGCATATATACAGACTTAATATGATGGCGTGTGTCAGTCTTTTCCAGATAGGTCTGTACTGTAGAAAAACTCATAGGATTGATTTTATCTTACTGGCTCTATTTGGTGTTGTACAGTTTAATGGCAGCAAAGGATTGCACGTTCTACTGAATGCTGCCGCAATTTATTGTAAAGTGGCTATCTTTGAACCTGGACGTTTAGAAAAAGATTCCATTGCGCTGTAGAATAGAAACTTTGTATGAAAATCTGTGGTCATATAATTTAAGGAAGGATTTAAAATAAGCTACTGTTGAACTAGTGCAAAATGACTTCATGAGAAAGATGAGCAAACAGCAGAAGATGCAGAATATTAACTGCCTATTCTGTTTCAGTTTTCCCATAAAAGGTTAATTATTTTTAATACAATTATTAAAACATAACAGGGGACAGGAACAGAATAAAGAACAGGTCAAAGGACTCTTACGTCAATTAATGCTTTCAGCTAAACGGGATCTGATGAATTTTACTGTAGGGCATTTCAGAACTAACTAAAGCAATGTCTGTGCTTAAAATTGCGTAAAATCCCAGAGAACTAGAGAAGGCCCAAAATAGGAGTTATTTCTAAAGACAGATGGAATACAGAAAGTTTCAGAAAAGATTAAGCAGGCAGCCTAACTACAAAAAGCAAAGAAAATGCTGTAAAATTAAATGATCCGTATGTATATATGTAGAAACTGAGAATAAGCTGCAGATATGGTGGGCTGTCAAGAATAAATCATACCTTTTCTTCGACTGTTCATAACATGCTTAAGTAAAAAGGATGTGAGGTTAGGGTAAGGTAGCAGATGTAATAAAATTTTGGTAAAGATTTGTGCGTAGCCCTCTATAGCATTTGCAAAAGCAAGCAATAAGCACGTGGCCTTAGTAAAATTGTCATAAAAAGTACCCACTTTATACAAGAGGTAGACACCCTCTCCAGCCCGCCCCCCCGGCCCAAATAAAAAAAGATACGAGTATTTTCCTGTGATGGAAGGATTTTTTTTCCTCTGGGTTTGGTTTTGGATGCAATTCTGTTATCCTATAGAGTAGTGAATTTTGTAGTCAGGGTGTCTGACTATACTTCTATTCCATTTTAAGGTTTTATAGTATACAAAACCTGGTACCTCATTGATTACTAAATTTGTACATCAACTGCATATGGTAGGACATCTGCAAAACGAAAAGCTGGTATGTCCTGTAGTAGAAATGTTCTGCCTTGAAACTTTTTCCTTGTTTTGCTTTGCTTTTATTGTGTGAAGATTCTTCAAAACAAACTAGGATAGGCAAATTAATGACAAGACTGGCATAATACACATCCCTTCAGTGTTTTTTCTGAGAAGCTTCCACACTCCGGGGTTTTAGCAACACTGTCATTTGCAGTCTGTAATTTTCCTGTTTTCTGCAATGATAGAGGATTAAAGACCAATTAGGTTTCAATCTGAGCACTAATCCAAGCTTTGGACAACTTTCCATTTTTCAGATTTATATTTCAATGTAAGCACAGTTCGTTGTTCCAGCAAATGTTACATTTAATGTATTTTACTATGTCCCCACACAACAGATGATTGCCATACTTCTCGTTTTTAAAATAAATGTTAAATAGCTTTTTATGACACATGGACCTACAACATTGTCTCAAGCTGAACCTTTAGAATCAAAGGACTGTTTGTAAGGGATTTATGAGTAGCAAAGAAAATTCTTAAAAGCTGATTTTCAGCATATTGGATTCATACTGTTTCTCTGAAGACTGGGTTCTCATTGTAATATTACATATAATTATGTCACTTTTGACATTATATTATATAACCTTTTTGTGGAGCAAAATGGCGATGAGTAAGACAAGATGCCACTTATTTTTAATTGCTTTAAATCAAAACTTGTAGGCTGCCATGGAGTGGGTGGGGAGGTGTGCGCTGCATTTCTCAAGCAGGGAACGCTGTTTGAAGCAATTACCTAAACTGCTTAGAGACATTCAAAGAAATCTGTCATATTTAAAGCATTTTCTGTTAGACATGAGACATGAATATCTCTATGTGGACAAGAGATAAGCTGCTTTGAAATGTTTTTCAAGCATGTTTGGAAAAAAGCATGAGGCCCGTGGAGTTCGTGTCTTGAATTCCAACTTGGATGCAGTATTTGCAAAGTCCCT